>NW_015506853.1:119241-198931 GCF_001515645.1 Sinocyclocheilus grahami | reverse complement strand
TATTAGAGAGAGAGAGAGAGAGAGAGAGAGAGAGAGAGAGAGATTAAGTGCATGTGAATACCTGCGTCTATGCATCTCTCAGCAGCGTTCAGCAGTAGCGTCTACTAATAGCGAATCTTTAAGTTAAACTCCTTCATGAACCTTGCTACTGAGAAATGTCATGTAGCTGACAAGAAGCTTCTGTTCGCGTCTCCGCGAGTGCGTGTCTGCACTGTGTGTGCGTCTGTGAGAGAGACTGGGAGAAAGAAAGCGTGATTTCCGTAGCCTACATAAAAAAGGTGGAAGACATGGAAATAGTTCATCATTTTTTACCCTATTGTTTGTTATATTTATTTGCTCAATGTCTTCTGGGGTTTTGGTTCTCTTACTGTTGTAGCCCAAAGTATAACAAAAATATTATATATCTCTTCATTGTGTTTGGGCCCACCCTGGACGAGCGAACATAGGCACGTGCCTAGAATGCCTATGCGTAAATCGATCGGTGTATTACAGTACCACGAGAGCTAAAGAGAGCAGACTGCTCCGTGCGCTTTCGAATCGCTCTCGCGGATGTCGATCTGCGCCGCACCTCTTCTAGTCGAACACACCGGCTAGTGCTGCAGGCTTATTGGCTCACTGACGCTGATGAGATTAACCCCTTAGGTATCGAAATTTGGTACCGAACGACGAGATGGTATCAAGGCAATTCGGTCGGTGCCTAAAAAGTATCGAACTCGATACCCAGGCCTAGTAGCAAGTGTATGTTTGATTGTGTTTTGCATCACCTGGACTGGATGCTGAGAGAGTTTGTAGATTTCTCTAGCAAGTGGAAGTATCTCTGGGTCCATGACGAAGTAGAGAGTGTGCATGAGACTCAGAAAACCAGTTCCCCTTAGATCTGTAGCAGGGTCTGAACCTGGGAATATAAAGGTCACGCAAAAACAAATATTATAAACAGGTGAATTTTATTTCATGACATCATGAAAATAATTAATTACCTTGATTTTTTTTGTTTAGGCAATTTAAGCATAGGTGCTTTTTTGCTGTACCTTGAAAGCCCACATTCTCCCAGTGTGGTCCATAGCGAGGGCAGTCAGCTCGGGTACAGGTCAATTTCCTGTAGATGGTCTGGAGTACACGCATGTGAACTGACTGGCCATTATCCAGAGAACCTACAGAATCACAAAGACATCATATGTAAGACATTTAGGCAGTTACCATCTAAAAAAAACTTAGAGGGGTCATAAAATCAAAAATCTAAATGTCCTTTATATTTACACATAGAAGAGGGTTACTCTACAATAAAAAAAATACTGCAAATACTACTTATCTGTACAGCACTGAGACCTATCATCTCTATTGCGGTTACACGCTCATGTGACGTTGCTGTGTTACGTGATCACGAAAACTTGCACACGTTTTTAAACATTGCCGTTTGAAGTGATTTTAAGCAGTTGAAATACAATCAGCAGCAAAAATCTACTCATTTCGCTATATGCGCATGGTCTGCGAGACTGTTTCTGAGCGCTGTCAGAGAGGTGCGCGCACATGAAGACACTGCTCATTGAGTGCGGGAGTATTGAACAGTTATTTTTGCCACTTTACAGGCCTTGAATGGTTAAACACACACTTGTGTGCGTCAAAATGCCCATCTTAGCAAGTATCCTCATAAGCACAGTAATTTAGGTTTTAAAGCAAACAGCTGAGAAAGAAAACATGTGTTACAGTATATCGGCTCAGGGCAGCTCTTAAAAGTGACAGCAGCCTAATAATCCTGCTATCTGTCATTCATGTTAATCAAATAACAAAAGACAGAAAATCTCTCACTGCTCTTGACTAAATCACGTTTGTACTTTAATAAGAAGAAATATATATTTAATTTACACAGTGAAGAATATGTAAATATACTTCACCATCCAGCTAGGATAATAAAAAATAATTCCATCAAGTTCAGGTTAATCGTTGATAACCAGCTGACCTTCAAAGACCACATTGCAAGGACAGCACGATCATGCAGGAAGATCGGGCCCTTCCTAACAGAACATGTTTCAGAACACAACTTCTTGTCCAGGCCCTTGTGATTTCTAGGCTGGACTACTGCATTGCTCTTCTGCCTGGACTTCCATCATGTGCACTCAAACCTCTACCAATGACTCAGAACGCAGCAGCATGACTGGTCTTCAATGAGCCCGAGAGCGCCCATGTCACACCTGTTTATCTTTCTGCATCGGCCACCATTTGTGGCTTGCATCAAATTCAATACATTGATGCTTGCATACAAAACAGCCACAGACTCTGCACCGTTCTACCTCAACTTACTCTTATGAGTCTACAGCCCCTCCAGAAGCCCACAGTCGGTAAGTGAGCGATGCCTCATGGTACCATCACAGAGAGGCACAAATCATTTTTGTTCACTGATCTTTGCTATTGCGAAGATCCTCCCAACCCTATCCGGAATGATAAATCCCTGACAACATTCAAGAGACAGCTGAAAACTCATCTCTTCCATCAGCACTTAACGGTGTCCTGCTGAAAAATTACTTCCTCTATGCTTCGACTTTTCCTTAAATCTTAATTCTGTTCTAGCTTGAATTTTTCCGGATATTTTAACTGATTTATCAACACTGGAAAGCAAGTTATCCATTGGAGAGTTACTAAAGAAATTAATGTAGTCATAGAAATAAAGCATGTAGCTACCTGACTTGTCAAGTCACATGTTCTACTCACACTGTGCAATGGCAAACACTAAGTCTCTCTCCTCTACAAGGTCTTTGTGTATCCGAGGAGGACCGAACAGGAAATGGCTGATGGCGGCCAATCCAGTCCTGCGAATGGTGGGCTGAATGCTCTTCTAATAGAGGAGAAGAGCAAGTACAAGACAAAGAAAATAAGAAGAGAGTAAATGACAACTGTATTCTCCTGCTGTGTGAATGTAGTCATAGTGTATAGTTACTTAAACTTACAAGCAGGTCTCCAAGATCAGTGGTCTGAAAATGCTGCAGAGCCTCATTGAAGGAGATCAGTGGTGATGGAGTGAGATCCTCTGCAAGAACTACACAAGTGAAACACACTGTTTACTGACAAGAGTCCACACAATGCAAATTTGCTTCATAAACATGAATATGACAATGTCCATTTCGAAGTATTTTTTGTGTACTGAAGGATCATGAAATGTAATTTCTGACTGGTTGTGTGGAACTGATCCTCTGCTAAGCCCCACTGTCACATTTGCATGTTGCCTACCTGTTTGCGCTTTACTGCTTCTGTCAAACACGGCGCAAGAAGCATTCACACTGAGTGAATTACCTTAAAGGGGTCATCGGATGCCCATTTTCCACAAGTTGATATGATTCTTTAGGGTCTTAATGAAAAGTCTATAAAATACTTTGGTTAAAATTTCTCAATAAAAGTGTAAAAAACACAATTTTTACCCTGTCAAAATCAGCTCTGTTTTCAGCAAGCTGTTTTTAGTCCATGTTGCTTCAAATGCTAATGAGCTCTGCTCACTCAGCTCTGCTCTGATCACGAATGATTCACACGAACATAGACACATTTAGGTAGATCGAAGGACACATTCCCTTCAAAAACAAAAGTAACGTTAATCCTCTGCAAGTAGGTTGCTTGCTCCTTCAGCGGCTCAGATGTCGGGAGTAAATGACTGCTATATTCATTATTACATCCAACAACAAAACACCTCAATCTCTTAATCAGAGACATTCTTGTCTTGCCCTGCACCGGAGTTGACACAATGGCGGACTGATGACAGCTCACTCAGGGTGGGTCTAAGGTAAGACGGACTTGTCCATCAAGTATTCTAGGAGGGGCCTGTGCAGAACTACGTCATTCGGACAGGAATCTCAGAACAGCGTGATTTGAGAAAGGGGGTTTAAAAAAAAAAAAAACACTGGGTTGATTTTTATCATTATAGGATAGATGTGTACACACACTTCCAACACACATTTATGTTCAAACAACTTGTAAAGTGAATTTTGCATCCGATGACCCCCGAAATGTCTGGATCTGCGCATCTGAAACACTGTTTGAGTGATTACATTATACGTTTCCGTAAGATGTACTGTATCTTTCAACATACCTTCTATTTTTATGCTAAATCTTGTATTAAAGTGGAAGAGACTCGCGCTTAACCAGTCGTTTGAATTGAGGTGCTACAGCATTCTGTCATACCACATTTGAGAGCATCAAAATGGCATTTATTATTTCAATTCTGGGATAAAAACACGGACCTGGCAACCCTGGTTTGAAATATGGGTGATTCAGGGATTAAACAGAACCTGCGTTAACGGTGCTCTTTTTTAACAGTTAAAAAACTGTGTTCAAGTGAGATTGCACTAATGCGTTATCACATTAACTTCAACAACCCTAAATTCTACACAAGAGATGTTTTCTATTCACGCAGTATGAGCAGCAGTATAATGACATGTTTTTTCTGCCCCCTTTTGATTACTGGATGATACATTTGTGCAGTTTAATTAGTGTTTGTAAGGAAGCACTGTATTGATATTTCTCAAACATTTTGGTTTGTTCTAAACCTCTATTTTAATTATTTATTCAACCTGAACTGCTTAACATACACACTCCACTTTCGATTGGCTTAACAGAGATTCTCAGTCACATTTTTTCAGTTTCAGAGCGGTTTATGGTTCAGTTTATAGAGTCAACACAGGTGTGATATTTAATGACACCTAATTCATATTTTGTGGGGGCCTTAACATAAAAAAAATCTCCTCCTCCACTTTCAACACAACACATACAATTTATATGTGGACTGCTGTCAACATATTGTGCTGTAAAATTATTGCCCATTTGTTGCCCAGATATCTCATCAAGAGATGCCGATGCTCCAGATTGTATCTGACAGTGATCAGGTTTCGTAATGTATCTATTTTAGCCAAGGAAGTGATGCCATCTCTCCAGGGTAGGGGCGTATGCTTAGTCACGGTGATGTAATGTGCTCAGTATCCAGGCTGACAGGACATTGTTTCCATGGTGACAAGGTAATTGGTCTCACCTGGTTGGATGCTCTCCAGGGCATCCCACTCCTCTTGTGCTCGCTCCACCTCCAAGCTCACCTCTAGACAGACAAAATCACACACACATTGTTGTTGAACTGTTGAACTACTGACATCATTCTGTGTAACATTGTTTCTGAGTGATGAAGTCTTTACCTTCTGTTTTAGTCTGATTCCCTCCTGCTGCCAGAGACTGTAAGAGCCCATTCTGTTTCAGCGCTGAGATCTACACAAGTTCACACCATTACCATTACTATTCAAACTAGGAGCACAGAACATCATGTGACTGTAAGTGAAATACTCACTGGGACAGTTTTGAGATAAGGGTTGCCATTCAAGTTGCCATTGTCTTTGATGCCATTACCTGGAGTCAGTCCATTTAGGATCTATAAAAAATCCGAAACACATCAACAGGAAGCAACCGTGATACATGCAGATATTCACAAGACCTGGTTTCAATGAACATATTTTAGCGGCGTTTCTCACAGTTGTGCATTTGGAGTGCCCATTTGTTAGATCCTCTGTCTGTTTACATTCTTGTGGAAAACCATTCAAGCCCTAAAAGGAAGAAATCAAAATACATATATATATATATATAAACATCTATATTGCTAATATTATTCCTTCCCTTGTTTTTGAAAAGCTACCACAAATGTTTAAAATTCAACTGCATTTGAAACATAATACATCTGAAATGAATTACCATAAACTGAATTCACAAAAGTGCACACTGCACACAATTTAAATTTGTGTAATTGCCTTTGCACTTTCATGTATAACAATGTACTACGTATACCAAATTTCAAAAAGAAAGGAAATATCCATTCAAAGCGGTACTGACAAATAGATTATATTTACACTTATATGCACTGTACAAATGTATTACAGTGCAGTGTACATTGCCTATAATTTAGACTAGATCTCCCTAGTCAGTGTAGTTGCCATGTTGTGAAATTCCCTCGGTGCTGTTTGCTCCCAGGGTGAAACAAAGAGAGGAGGTCTAAAGGATAGTATAGCAGCTGCGTCACACCTGTTAGGAAATGTATAATGCAGCATCAAATGTATTTATGCATACCCCAATATTACTAAATCAGCCCTGAGCAAGTATAGTACAGTACAGTAGCTTTTTCATAGAGTAACAGACTAAATTAACTTCTCAGTCTTCTCTCAGTTTCATTCAGTAATCTCCAACTCATAAATTCCTTATGAGAAATAAAAAAAGTATGAAATTTATAAAATTAGCAGTTCAGATTAGACTTGTCACAACATATTGATGATAACAATGATTTAAAAAAAAATGTAAATATGGATATCATGTTAATACTACACATATGATAATATCGTAAATAATCAAGAGCCAGTAACTACTGGGTTGTCACTCCAACATAGTACGTGGTGTTACTGCAGAAAAAGAAAGCAATGCATTGCGTAGCTACTATTGCTGCATAAAATCATGTCGGAGGAGAGACCTACATCCCCAAAAAAATTATATTGCAAATGTGGGAGTTTTTTGGATTCCATAAAAAGACTTGTTGTTAGACCAGTGTTTCCCAACCCTGTTCCTGAAGGCACACCAACAGTACACATTCTGGAGGTCTCTTAACTAGTGGTCGACCGATATATCACAGGACACACATGGTTCAAGAGCACTTTTAACGCTTTCAGAAGCACTTGCTCCCAGTCCAACAAGCGTGGATTTAGACTAAAACAGCAGAAGAGCTTTCAGTAGTGCATTGTTTAACTGCACCGCTTCTGGAGATTCAGAGAGGGGCTGGTAGAAACAGAGTTGGGCCAAGGAGCAGAAGCATAATTTGAATAGTAACAAGCCTGAGGTTAGTTTCGAGTGGGATCGTGCAGCGAGTTGTAAATCATGATGGCCTTGTTGGAGATGGATTTCTCAAGTCCGTCGAGTGCTAATTGTACCAGGCCTGTGCTACGTCAATGGGCGAGCACTAGGCTTGCAACAAGTCCACTTATGTGAGATTGGAGAGTTGCAAATGAAGTAGAAATCAAGAAATAGATTGGGTACAGCAGTGATGAAGCTGTCAGTGCCTCTGTATTGAAGACAAAATCTCAGCAGAAAGCAGAATGAAATTCAGACTTGGAGGATTGGTGGCTTGTTACAGGAGTCTTTCACTAAAAAGGGAGTTTATTGATGGCTTGGAGGAATAGTAACGTCTCCACCGACAGCAACGTCTGAATGAGTCTCTGTAGGATACACAATCATAAGTATTAGAATATGCAAATGGTATAATAATCCCATTGTAATTAATACTTTAAAATGCATATGCAAATGCAAATGCAAACATCAACATGTGCAAAATACATAGGCGTGCATGCACTCTCCAGCTTTCATGATGAAGCAATGCAAAGGAGCAATGCACAGAAAATCGGCATCCGAAAAGCATGACGTCATGCGATCAAGTCCGCATCCCTTTGAAATCGCAATAAATGGAGACCATCGATACGATCATCAATCACCACAGATGAAATCTCACACGCTCCCTTTCGTGTTGCAATGGCTTTAACGTGCAGCCAGGCTTCACACGACCGATAACTGAACCTCATGCATTCACCAGCGGAGGAGAGGTGACTGACTCCAGAGCCTGAACTAAACATAACAGCGACCATAAACGACAGACGACTCCAGAGCCTGAACTAAACATAACAGCGACCATAAACGACAGACGACTCCAGAGCCTGAACTAAACATAACAGCGACCATAAACGACAGACGACTCCAGAGCCTGAACTAAACATAACAGCGACCCTAAACGACAGACGACTCCAGAGCCTGAACTAAACATAACAGCGACCCTAAACGACAGACGACTCCAGAGCCTGAACTAAACATAACAGCGACCATAAACGACAGACGACTCCAGAGCCTGAACTAAACATAACAGCGACCATAAACGACAGACGACTCCAGAGCCTGAACTAAACATAACAGCGACCATAAACGACAGACGACTCCAGAGCCTGAACTAAACATAACAGCGACCATAAACGACAGACGACTCCAGAGCCTGAACTAAACATAACAGCGACCATAAACGACAGACGACTCCAGAGCCTGAACTAAACATAACAGCGACCATAAACGACAGACGACTCCAGAGCCTGAACTAAACATAACAGCGACCATAAACGACAGACGACTCCAGAGCCTGAACTAAACATAACAGCGACCATAAACGACAGACGACTCCAGAGCCTGAACTAAACATAACAGCGACCATAAACGACAGACGACTCCAGAGCCTGAACTAAACATAACAGCGACCATAAACGACAGACGACTCCAGAGCCTGAACTAAACATAACAGCGACCATAAACGACAGACGACTCCAGAGCCTGAACTAAACATAACAGCGACCATAAACGACAGACGACTCCAGAGCCTGAACTAAACATAACAGCGACCATAAACGACAGACGACTCCAGAGCCTGAACTAAACATAACAGCGACCATAAACGACAGACGACTCCAGAGCCTGAACTAAACATAACAGCGACCATAAACGACAGACGACTCCAGAGCCTGAACTAAACATAACAGCGACCATAAACGACAGACGACTCCAGAGCCTGAACTAAACATAACAGCGACCATAAACGACAGACGACTCCAGAGCCTGAACTAAACATAACAGCGACCATAAACGACAGACGACTCCAGAGCCTGAACTAAACATAACAGCGACCATAAACGACAGACGACTCCAGAGCCGAAGTATTGATCGATCATTAACGCTATATTGGAAACCAGCGACACCAGCTCCAGATGCGGCACAGCATGAATATGTGACAGCATGCAGTGAACTGTCAAACACCTTCACAAAACACACACTAACCGTTATTATACGGAGACGTGACTCTATTGATTACACGTAACGCTCTTGAACTGAAGCAATCGCGATATATTGAGCACAGGAGATTTATCTGACGGCTAACAACAATAAAGACCAACAGAAAACTGACCAACTTACTCACATAATAGCAGTTATTTCTGCCACAAATAACGGAACATTTCAGCCCTCCTCCTCGTTCCCTTCAAGTTAAACGAGCAACACGACCCGCTCACGTCTACCTCTGCCGTTACTGTAGGTATTTCTGCTCGACTAAACATGTTATTTACTCTCATTTCTGTCAGGGACTGTGAAGCGTCGGTCTCGCGACCCGCTCGAGCTGAACTGCCTCAATCTTCTTGTACTCTCGCTTCTAGCTTAGCTAACTTGCCTAGAATTAGTCTTTTACGACACAGGATCCACCAAAACGTGCAAACAACGCAGCGTTGCCTTTCTTAACTGCCATTTACACATTTGTCTCGTTGCTAGAATGATAGGTATTAAATATTAGTTGCACATTTTTACCTCAGTTTGTCTCCCTCCAATCTCGGCTCCCCCCCCCTCCCTTTTCCACAGGCTCTGAAAACCCCGACGCCTTGTGGGAACTGTGGTTCTTCTGCTGGAAATAGACTTCCGGTACTGTAGCAGCCCTTTAGTCACGCTCTAAAGCTTGTTTGTTGGTTTTGTTTTCATGAAATTTCAGTGACAGTAATACATCTCTGAATTCTTGTATAATTATGCAATTTTATAACGAGATATTTTTAAGATTGGACATGGAATATTTTTCTATTTTAACAACTAACTAAATAAATAAACACAGGCATAGTTTATGATTAAATGCCTTCGACTCAAAGACCTTTACTGAGACAAATGTCATCTTTTGTTTTGTTGAAATTTCAAACAGTGACAGCAGTACTCTTTTTTTGGTTACTCTTTCTGTTCCTAATACTCATCCTTTCAAGGTTTAACTTCTAAAACCTATTTGCATACACATCCTTTCCTGATTACTGCATGTTACAGAAGAATGGAAAAGAGAGATAAAATAGAAATAACTAGCCTAGCAATGAATAAATTGAGCTTGTTAAGATAAGGGTGCTAGTGGAAGCCTTGATCGGTGTCCTGATCCAGTCTAGATAGTTTACTAATGCTTCAGCTGGAACATCGTCTGCCGATTAACAATATTCAACATGTGTCTTTCAGAAATGTCCCAAAACTGTGGACGCAGAGGGGTCATTTGTACAACTTCTGCTTTGAAATTCATTTAAAATAATTAGAATTGGCCCACTGCGTCGGAAAATATGAAAAACATTAGAGAGGGGATTGCGGCCCGCCTTTGGCCAGAACATCAGTGTTTACCTAATTTCCTGCTTTGTGCAATGCTGGCTCAGTCGGACCTTCAAGCTGAGAAGTTCCCAAAACACATGCGAATAACCAAACACCTCCTTGCTTTAGCAAACCCGGGCTAATCCACTCCAGACGACAAGACATTTTTATGGACTGAGTTTCTGGCTGCAATACGAGTCACATTCCCTTTCCCGGGGGCAGTTTGCTTGAACATCGGTGAGACGTTAATGGGCATAACTGACTCAAAATGTTGTTTATATAACTGGCTGAGTGGCCTGCCAAAGTATGTAGATGAAGCTATTTTCCTTACTCAATCTGCAGATTGAGGCTTCGGTCATAATTTGTGCTCCTTCTTGTGTTACACATGTAGGAAAACGAACCCAGTGAACAACAAAACAGACCGATACTGTAGTTTGTCATTTTAATAGCTTTAATGAATATTCACTTAGCAGACATCCTTTCCTAGGGTGATGCAATAATAATATTAACTTAAAATAAATACTTAAAAAAAAAATTTTTACAAACAATGATAAAATAGGAACTAATAAGCCCAATAATTAATGGTCAGTGGTGTTCTGCAGAAGTATACGAGTGAATAAAAGGACGTTCAAGCCACAAAATGAAGGTGACAGAGGAAGTAGACTGAGTTTATCCTCGGGTTGAAATCGAAACTTACTAAATCTCCACTGGAATGACCCAGCAACCTCCAGCATCCATTCTTAGTTATTACAGTTCTGTGCAAGTGAAAACATTTTAAATAGAGTGGCTTGAACAAAGAGCAGCATATTGTTTTGATGAATAATTTAACTTCTGTGACATTTTTACAAGTGTAGGCTGAAATGGGAGTGATGGCTTTGGGTGGGTCAAGCTTGACCCTGAAAAGAGTCACTCTTGTTATGGCATCTTTTTTTTAGGGTATAAATGTGGACGTCAGCAGACAATGGCAGCTTCCACACCACCATTGGATGCCATTCTGTGCCTGAGATGGTTTGCGAAATCCACCTGGGTTTGCGAAAGTACTCGGTTGATGACGGTTTTTGGGATCCAACCCTGGAGATGACAGAACAGGGACAAACCAGACATTAGATATGACATTCAGTTAGCTTATTTGGAAGAATAGTGTTACACTAAACCTTTGCTTATGTAGATCTTCCACATTAAATGCCATTTAAAGCATTATCTATTAAATAAGAATTTACATTTTTGGGTGAACTATCCCTCTAAAGGCAAAGTGTGTCATTTTTTAAGACAATGGAGCAAACCTAATTGCAAAAATAACGGTTTCTAACAGATTTCCTGAAAACTCCCTCAATTAGTTAGGATAAGAGTCAATCTTTCGGTGTTAGCCTCAAACAAACAGAGCGATTTCGATTGTTCCAACAGTGCTAGGAGTGTTTAAACTTTTCAGGGAAATCAGCCTTGTAATGGCTTGCTAATAGTTATTAAACTGGAATACAATAATATATTTGTAACATCCAAGAAATTACACATACACAGCACAATTAACTTACCTTAAGGTCTAAACTGAGCAACCAGGTAAATTTAGTCTTATTGGGATCTTCTGCACTTGGTCGCATCACAATACAGCTGGGTCCATTCTCAGCCCTTAGAAAGAAAGCAATATTGTAAATATACATGTATATATTTCAATCATGCCAACTCTCTAAATAGTTTTAGCATGTTAATTGATAAGACAGTGTCAATGTATTTGGTCTTGGCTGCTGCTACATGAATAATTACCCATAAATACCATAGCAGATCTAGACAGGTGGAGCTGGGGGAGGTGGAGGGTTTCAGAGGTACTCTGATAGCTTGCTGCAGGACCAACTTACAGCGAACAGTAAAGCAGGCCATATACAGGAAAGTGGTTCATATTTTCACTTACCTTACAAACCCTTTCTGTTCAGGCATTCCAGGGTGCTGAGTGGACATCCCGGCCAGGAAGCATGTAGATCCCCTCCGCTTAGCACAGCGGACACTTATAAAGTCTCGTGGGCCCACCACATTTCCAGGTGTTTCAGCTGAAACCTCATGTGTGATCATAGT
This sequence comes from Sinocyclocheilus grahami, assembly GCF_001515645.1. Lineage (NCBI taxonomy): Eukaryota > Metazoa > Chordata > Actinopteri > Cypriniformes > Cyprinidae > Sinocyclocheilus > Sinocyclocheilus grahami. The sequence continues at coordinate 186,679 of NW_015506853.1, read as the reverse complement.
ATCCTGACCGATCTTCTGAAGAATCTGAGAGGGAACAAAACTGTATTGAATACCAAATACCTCTAGGTAACAGTAGTTGTATGTTTTATGTTACAGCATGACGGAAGACTGTAAGTATGATATGAGAAGACATGAAGTCCTTTAAAAAGGAAAGACATTATATATGCACACACTGCGGTTAGACCTTCAGCACAGGAAGCTGACAGTCAGTAGATCATCTGTTTCTACCCACCTTGACTTGCTTGACATTTGGGTTCCACTCCCCCATTTGTTCCATGTTATCCACCAGCTCCTCATATAGTTCATCTGTCTTCTGTTCCAGCATCACTTCTAACTTAAAAACCTTGCCAATGCCTGGTAGTACTTTACTCATCACCTTATCACCATTGACCTGAGAGAGAAAAACCCACATACAGTACACAATTTTTAATTATTATTATATATACAGTTTATATGAGCAAAAAAGCCTGTGACACTAAATTGCTATATAAAACTATATATTACAATATGCACAAATACAGGGCATCTATACATTGTCTCATTAGAATGAATGATGAAATCTGATTATTGTTGAGACATACACTCTCAATCTCAGTTTGCCAGCCATCCTGGTCACTGAGGATGCTGATGGACTTCTGCAGAGCTTGCTGTCCCTGCTGCACATAACACTGCTCAGCTTCACTGTATGTCTCCTCTGCAATCCGACTGCCTGTGCAAAGAAACACACGCATAAATGTGATCCTTTGCATTAAGAAATAAATAGTAGATTTCTAAAGGAAAATGAGCATTTGTGTGAAAATGGTGGAGATTTTTTACTGACCCTTTCTGCAAGTTACATTGTCTTTATGAGAGTGTTACGGAATCATTCATTCTACCGATTCATTTAAAACACCGAATCATTCAGGAACATTACAAGTGACTAACTTCTCACCCATTGCCTTATGGGATAGTAAAGTGTCCATCAGATGCGCGCTTTATAATCTTTATAATCTATAATATAATCTGCTAAAGTGGGAGGAGCCCAGCTGACTGATTTATGAATACTAAGAATTCGTACATACTACTGATTTCATGTGCCTACTATATAGTATGGAAATAGGCATATTTGAATGCAGGGACTGTCTTTATGAGTGAGTCGTTGAATCACTCACTCAACCAATTTGTTAAAAATGCTGATTTGTTCAGGAATAAAATACCCCACCTGTGTTTCTCAGAGATGTACAATTCTGCTGTGGTTTTCTTTATAACTATTTTCATTGGTCAAGTAAAAAAAAAGATAAATAATTGTCAATGCGGTCTAAATTAGTTACCAAAAAAAAGCAATATCACACTCACTAATATTCAAACCAACAGCACTATTACTCTTGCAATACTGCTTAAATTATACACCGTATATATATAACAGTTAAACCATTTCACAATAAATAGCTATTACATGTACAGTTGATGTCAAAAATGTCTCTCTTCCCTTAAAATGGATGTTTAAGTGGTGTAAAAGTCCTCTTACTGAGAAGGGAGCTCCTTCTTCGGATGTGGTTGATCCAGGCACTAGGTCCAGGTCTGGAAAGCTTGTTCAGCTCATGATGGATTGCAATCATTGCATGCTTCCTCAGACCTGATAGTAATAAAAAGATAAATATATACACAAAAACCTGAATAAATAGTGGCATATATTACAAATATTTCAGAAAACTCTGGATTCCTGAATCAGCTCCTTACCTGTCATGTTTCTCATGTGCCTGTAGGAAATGCCAGCACACAGTTTGAACGTTGCAGGCAACATTTTAAAAGTTTTTTCAATAGATGAATGAGTGACTACACGTGAAATGTGGGCACGGCGAGTTAGAAGTGGAATCTGAGGAACAGTTGGCTGCTTCGGCCCCTTTATAGCCCCATCAGACAAGGCCATGTTCTCGTCACCTCACAGATAAAACAGCACCATCACTCAACGCACAGGGGTGACCCTGTATGTCAAGGATGTGCAGTGAACACGACGGCCTATCTGTTACCAATATAAACACGTTGTTACAGATAACGGCCAGTGCCTGAAGACTACCCACACAGAACACCGGTTAGTACACTCAAGTTGCCTGCATTTCTTTCTTTCTTTTTCTAGTCAAAACAAACAGTACAGAGCAGCTAAACTTATCTACAGATATATTTTAGGATGTGATAAGCCAGAAACTCTCAGTATGTCACATATGTCATTCTCTTCTGGTTCCATTACAGCTTTAGGTCAGGAGGTCAAGTTTACAATGTGACAAATCACTAGCCAGAAATGCCCAGTATCATCATCACCATAACTCCAAGAGGTCGAATTAAAATTACATCATTACTTGGTGACATCCAAAAAAAAAAAAGGCAATTAGTGGCTTCTCCAAAAAAATAAACCACTTTTGTGGACTTTTATTGTACAAATTTTAGAATTCAATCTTATGTCAGTTGACAGTGCAGGCTGTATTCTGCTAATCATATTCTGCCACACAAACCCATATCAAAGCTGCAACAAATCAATTCTCCATCAATGACAACAATAAGAGGCCAGTGTGACAGCCTTGGACTCTGCGCCAATGGAAACTTTTCTAGTTGTATGAAAATATTGGTTTAATGACTCGTGGTTTTCAGTTTGACGTAAAATCAACTCGTTCAAGAACATTTAAGCAATGGAAAGTGGCTTTATGAGTAAAAGTACCTTAACCCACAACCCCGTGGCCCTCAGAGTAATTTATACTTTAGGCCTTAACCTTTATCAGACCACCTTCTAGTCTTGAAGTGTGGAAATTATATATTCCAATGTTTTTAAGAAACATAAATAGCATGTTTCTTAAATATCTGCAAACATATTATGGTATTTTTATGCTTTAGTAGAGTCAAAAACTTACATACAGCACCTTTAAATCAAATTACTTACATTTTATCACTATTACCTTAGAAAAGCCCCCAAAATTAAATTAAAAGACTATTGTGGCAAGTGTGAAGGGAGTAGAAAATTTGAATAAAAAATGAATTATATATAATTGACATTTTAAATTCTAATATTATATATATATATATATATATATATATAAAATCAGATGAAAATGAAACCATTTAAACCAAAGTCAATATTCCTTACCATTTATTATTAAAAGTTTTATTTTTACCTTTCAAGACATTCACGTACGCCATCATAATACAAACACGTTCACATTTCTAAAAGAACTACACAGTTCTGTTCAGGCCAGCACAGGTTTTATTCAGAAGGACTTTGTCAGGTTTGGCTTCACATGCAATCAGTATAGTACAACACCTCTCTTTAAAACATGTGTGCGTGTGTTTGTGCGTGTACATGTTTACATCATGTGAATGACTGAAGTGACACACAAAGTGCAAACCGTATCATGGGCACTAACCTGGACTAGACTACTAAAAAGGAGGCACTTCATTGGTTTTTTTTTTCCTTCCTGAATGTAGTTAAAACTCACTTCAAGACTTGAATGAATCCAACAGTAGCCGTGTCCACAAAAACTGATTTTTTCTAGTGAGAAATTTCAGTTTTACTTGCCAAATAAATACCAGTTCAGTTCCCTTATAGTTTGGTCATTGTTTTAAAGGCAAGTTCCCTTTAATGCAGCAATTATATATCTGTCACCACAAGTTCATTTGACATAAAGGAAATATTCATAAGCAATGCAGGAAAGGTTCATCATTCTTCGAAACTTCACAGATTTTAAAATTACTTCAGAGGGACAATAGATAATTATAAACTTTCAAACCATCAGGCTTTCAGTTTACAACCTTTTTGTTTAAATGGCACTAATGATGCTAGTTTACTGGTTACTAGTTTACAGTTTAAGGTGGCAAACCTTTCCTTTGTTTCCATAGATCAAATGAACACTTACTTACCGATATAACATATAATATCAATTTACATCAGTCCTCCTTAATGATATAGAGTGCTAAAAACACAATGAATTATTATATAAATAATATGCAATTTACCTATTCATACATGGGGAAAATTCAGTAACATGTCTATCATTTGTCAGAGTATCAACTAAATCACTATGGTAAAAAGTTTCCCCAATTTGGATCCACACCAAAGTGGCAAAATGACTATTCCCTGTAATGGTACAGTAAATAAAGTACTTCCGAACAAGCTGTTAACATTGGCCACTATTTTAAAAAAAATAGGAGAAATGCATTAACACGAATCAGTTCTGGATTTCACCTGAAATTGACCTTGAATCATCACAACTATGTGGCGTATAGAGTCTCACCACAGTGAACAACAGCATGGCACTAAGTATACACAGAGATCAGCCCCCAAAACCAACAGACACACTGGTCCCGCTCAATGAATAGTTGATTGACCATGCAGTGTGCAGTGCAATTTATGTAACATGATACAGTGCAATAACCAGTTATTACACACATTTCAAATGAGAAGACTGAAATGTTAGAACCTGCACTAAGTATACACTTGAAGCTTCAGAGGACATTTCTAGCGTGGTAAATTAATGGCATAACTGATGCATCGTTTGGTAAACACACATCAGCTTAATGATTGGAAATGACATGGCACTTAGCATACGTACTCGTGAAATAGCTTCAAGTCACCATTTTAATACACTTGATGTGTCTCGAGATGCGCTAATGAACGTTGAGGTGTATAAAAACCTTGGAATGGTATTGTAAAAGATTCGTATTCCGTTCCCTCTTGAGTCACTCTGTTTGGTTACTAATAAACTACCATTAAGAAACACTACAAAACTATCACGGATTCTCTAAGCAGGGATATAAACGTATTTAAGGGCAGTGTGTTTTGGATTCCCGTGATGTCTGTACGACACTTTTTAAATGAGTACATTTACAGTTGGGAAAGACGGATGAAATGTTTTCCTACCAGTTGGAAACGGTATAAATAAGAGAAAACAGCTGCTGAGCCTATGGAAGTTCATGAGTTTGGTGTATTCTGTGTGTGTGTGTGTGTGTGTGTGAAGGCTGAAGTGAAGTTTGACCAGTTTCAGTCTAGTAGTGGTTGATATCGGATGAAATGAAGGCATATTTAAACACCAAATCTGGAAGAAAAGCGGTTTTGTTGTCCTAAAATGTAGAAGTGCTCAGCTCGTTCTTGCAGTGATTATCATGTGAATTATTAGATAATTCCACTTGGAGCTGCCACAATACAAATTTAGCACATTTTTAAACTGTTTTCCACATCAGCAAAGTCTGAGTAGCTCAGATTAAAGAGTCCTGCAATGTCCTCCGATTTAACGCCAAATTGCCTATGAAAGCTGAAGTAACCAACCGTTTCAGTAAATCGGTTAATCGAGCCACTTGTGAATAATGTGATGAGATGAGAAGTACTCCCTGACTGATTTGTTGTGCTGTGATTGGCTGTGTATCTGCTGGTAGACTGCCTACCTACCCAAAGGCCACGCCCACTGAGATGGCTCCGCCTTTGCCCACTGCCAACGGCCTTTACACACAGAGGAAGTGACCATACAGAGATACTTTCAGCTTACTTTTAGTGCCTGACAAACAAAGCAGATGAGATTCAGATAACGGACTTTGGTCTTAAAGGGATACTACCTTAAAAACTCTACACGCTTCCTTCTTTTGGTCATCATTTGCTCACCCTCATGTCGTTCCAGATCCTGTTTCTTCTGTTGAACATAAACTAAGATATTTTGAAGGATGTTGCTAACCAAACAGTGTTGGTTCCCACTGACTTCCATTGTTTTTTTTTGTGCAGTCAACCAAAACGATTTGGTTACCAACATTCTTAAAAATATCTTCTTTTATGTTCACCAGAAGAAGGAAAGTCATACGGGTTTGGAATGACATGAGGATGAGAAAATCATGACAAAATTCTCCATTTTGAATGAACTATCCCTTTCAGTAGACTGGAAGAGACTGAAACTGCCAAACTGAGTTTGTTTTTCAGTGATATAACAAAATTTGCAAAATAGATAGGGGGAAACGATGTACAGCTTAACCAAGCTCATATTTCCTTGTGCTTTTAGGCCTTTCGTCACTCTCTGAAGCAAAATATGGCAACGGCTGCTCAAATACGTGTCTTCTTGTAATAAGCGCTATCTTTGGCCTGAGAGTATGCAAGGCAATGCACATTTTGGGTTGAGGTTGGAGGTGTTATGTGTAGACGGAAATAAAAAAGGGGGTAGGTAGGTAGGTATTGCGTGAGGGATGGAGGAGGAAACGAGAAAGTGTGTGTGTTTGTGAGTGCGTGTGTAGTCTCTTAAGTTCACTATATAAGCTTTCCTTTGCAAAAGAACATTTAAAAAGCCCCCTTCCCATTCCCTGTGGAGGCCTGCCTTTGTCAATAAAATCCCCTGAATAATATGAGTTAATATTCTGTCATTGTCAGTGGCTCTTTACTGTTCCAGCAATCCTGAGGGAGCGTGAGGTGAAGGAAAAAATTCTCTCCTTTCTGTCACAAAACGGATAAATAAAGGTCTTTAAACGGGAGCTTGTTTTGTCTCCTGTCCTCTCGGCGGGCAGTGGATGGATAATGAGGGCCAAGGCAAGGAAAACAGACTCTTTCACGGTCTGTGACCGGTCTTTAAAGGGCAGGAGGAGTTCCTCACTCTCATTCTTTCCTCTCTTTGTCGCTCACTCGCTTTTGTTCCCTGTATTCCCGCAGCAATCTGTCCACTAGGGAGCAGAGTTTGACATGGAGTCAACGGAGTTGACGCTGGAAGACGAGACCCGGCTTTGAGCGATGGTCACCTCTGGATGCTGAAGGGTGACAGACATAAATAGATCATGTCAGTGACCATGTATAAATGCTCTCTCACATATAGACGTGTACAATCAGGGGCCAAAATGAACACTCGCCAGCCGTGTTGGGGGTAACGCATGTTACGCAATCAGATATTTCTCCCATTTATTTTTTTACTTTCAAAACAACTGTAAAACTCTCCCTTTTCCTTGTTTTTCCCAGAAATAGGGGCTAAATGAAAATAAATGTGCATGCTTTAATTCAGTCCAGTTGTACTTGTTATCATCAGTATGATTTTTTTCAACAAAAAAAATTAATTCATACTTTGATTACTTATAAGTGACAGTAAAGACATTCATAATGTTAGAAGAAATCTCTATTTCAAATAAAGGTTGTTTTGAACTTTCTTTTCATCTGAGGATACTGAAAAAAGGATCACATTTTCCACCAAAAATATCATGCTTGTTTTCAATATTAACAATAATAATAATAAATGTTTCTTGAGCAGCAAATCAGTATATTAGAATGATTTCTGAAGGATCATGTGACATTGAAGATTGGAGTAATGATGCTGAAAATTCAATTGTTCATCACAGGAATAAATTACATTTTAAAATATATTAAAATAGCAAAAAGTTATTTCAGATTGTAATAATATTTCAATAATATTAAAATTTTTTGAATTGTCTGATCAAATAAATCTTGGTGAGCAGAGACTTATTTCAAAAAAATATTACTGACTCTTAAAAGGTAGTTTATGTGGTGTATTTCTTGCATCAAACCACCAAAATAAAAACAAAGAACAAAACCATGAATTTTTGTTTGCAGTTAAATAATTCCACAATAAAACATACAGATTTAAATCAGATAAAACAAAGAAATGTATAATGAAGTGGAAACATTATTCATTCGAATTATTATTTTCTAAAATCACTAATAAAATAAATCAAGCAAATCTGTTCATTTATCACGTGAACTCTTTTGTAGAGAGAGAAAAAATAATAATTTTAAATAATGCAAAATACAAGCAAATGGACTCAAGATTTCTGAACCCCCTTTTGCGTTTTGATGTGGCCAAGCGTTATTTTTGGCTCCTGTGTAGAAAGCTTCAGCCCGATCGCTGCTGTTCTGCTCTACAGGTGTGAGCATGTGTGTCCTGATGGGGTGTTTGACCTGGTCTGTAGTTAACTATTGTGTTCTCTGGGGTGTTCCTCTGTGGTGGAGGTGGAGGAGATCCTCACATGTCTCCTAAAGATCCTGTCCAGCAGGCTACGCCGAGGAGGCTCGGGAGGCTGGTTCCAATCCAGGTCAGGGGGCCGCGTCCCCTGAGGCCCGAATACGTTAAGATCACTGAAGCACTCCGTCTCGATCATCTGTAGCAGAGAACAATAGAAAAGGAAGGAAAGAAACGAGACACAAAAGACACACAGACAGACACAGATTAACAAAGAGAGAGAAATGACAATGAGAAGGGCAAATAATCCTTATTTTTTGAACATCTTTACAGAACTGATAATTATGGTTCTGGATGCTGATTGGTCAATGCTGCCTTCCGGTCATGCTAATATACATTATTAACACTATTAACACACCTGTACATCTAAAAGGTCAAGATTTTTTTTTTTTTATGTTGGTTTTCCATATGGAGTGTTAAAGTACCCTATTATGGATTTTTGAAAATGACCTTTCATGCAGTGTGTAACACAGCTCTAAGTGAATGAAAACATCCTGCAAAATTTTTAATCTGAAAGTGCACCGTGTAAAAAGCTTTCTCAAAAGAAAGAGTCGACTCTGAATCATTGAAATTAGTCGTTTTTTTAAAGAGTTTCATGTTGACCTCAACATGGAACATTAGCATATTGCCAGCCCACTTGTTCTTTTCATGTTGGTCTGAATGAAAATGCAAATTCATTCTTTGCCACTAGGTGCCACTTTTGGAGCAGTAAAATAGCTGTTTCCCCAGTAACGCTGTACACAAAGGAGCACTGCGCTTAAAAGATCCTGTCCAGCAGGCTACGCCGAGGAGGCTCGGGAGGCTGGTTCCAATCCAGGTCAGGGGGCCGCGTCCCCTGAGGCCCGAATACGTTAAGATCACTGAAGCACTCCGTCTCGATCATCTGTAGCAGAGAACAATAGAAAAGGAAGGAAAGAAACGAGACACAAAAGACACACAGACAGACACAGATTAACAAAGAGAGAGAAATGACAATGAGAAGGGCAAATAATCCTTATTTTTTGAACATCTTTACAGAACTGATAACTATGGTTCTGGATGCTGATTGGTCAATGCTGCCTTCCGGTCATGCTAATATACATTATTAACACTATTAACACACCTGTACATCTAAAAGGTCAAGATTTTTTTTTTTTTATGTTGGTTTTCCATATAATGAAAATGCAAATTCATTCTTTGCCACTAGGTGCCACTTTTGGAGCAGTAAAATAGCTGTTTCCCCAGTAACGCTGTACACAAAGGAGCACTGCGCTTACAAACTGCTTTATCAGGCATTACAGGCTCATGATGAAATGAAAATGAGACCAATCGGACCAATCACCGCAGATTAGCGTCACGCAAAGGAGGGGTTTGGAAAAATGAATTGTTGAGTGAATCGTTTGAGAGTCGTTGAGCAAGTAAGGTAAAAAATAAAATGCATATTATAAGACAATGAAAGTGTTTTTTGACCTTGCATGAATGTCAACCTGTTGTTGGGGACTCCCAAAACCAAAATATGAACCTTTCATAACCCATAATAGGGGCACTTTAACAACGATACCGGGTTGATTCCCCTAGTAAAAAGTAATATTTAAAATACATTTATTTCATACCAAGTATAGTTCAAATCTATTCATATAGTTCTTGTAGTTCAAATCTAACATATATATGACATATCGCTCAAGACTTACTGATATAAAAATTATAATAAAACTTTATTTGGAGTATCACTTGTGCACAATGCACATCTCTTAATATTAAGCCTAAAATGTCTTGTAATGTCACTATTGATGAGGATTGTATAATCTTTAGATAATATCAGTCTTTAAATGCGAGATATTTAAAGTGTACCTGAAGTATACTTGCAATAGTTCCACTTTAGCCCAATCAAATATACTTTAGTACATCTTTAGTTGGACTTCAGAACTACTTCCACACAATTAAAGTGCATTAAGTACAAAATTAGTTGTTCCAATTGAGCAGACTTAAAGTGTACCAGTTTAGTATACTAACAGTACAATTGCAGGGTATTTTTTATTAAGCACATAAATATGTAAATGTATTTGTAGTATACTTTTATTTTTCACAAGGTTCATTATTGTGGAATCTGAAAAAAGTGCCATGTTATTATGTTGGCAGCAGCTGGGATTTTAGCACAGCTTCGTACCTCATTTTGCCATGGGATGGAGACACTGCCAGTGGCAAACTTGGAGTAGAAATCATTGTCTGTTTGGTCCAGGTTGACACCCTTAACGGTGGAGAACTGCTCAATGTCCAAAACATCTTTACAGTAGACCGCCCTGGGCTATGAAATTAGCAAAGAGGGGAAACAAAAATGAAAAACAGAGCAATGAAAGAATTTTATAGAAGTTTATTTTTTTGCCATGGAATAAAAAACAGAAAAGGTAATTGCGAGTTTTTATCTTTTTTTCTTGCCATTCTGAGTTTATATCCTGCAATTCTGAGAGAAAAAGTTGTATGGTGAGTTTATAACGTGCAATCGTGAGATAAAAACTCAATTACTACAATTATCTTTTTATTTCATGAGCTTCCATAGAATTTAACTCTATAAAGCCTACTGTATCGTATTTTATATGCACATTTCTATGGCCTCTAAATTATCAACAATCATAACTTTGCTTAAAAATCTGTTGTACACTACCTACTACATGCCTTCTGTCATTTGATTGATATTTTATACTTTTTTAGCAAGTAAATGACTTTGTAAGTATAATTGTTAATTAAAAAAAAGTCCCCCTCAGGTCGCGGTTTGTTTTTTTGCTCTGAAATCTTTATTGATTTAAATAAAGTAAATGTACAGTAAAAATAACTTATGTTGTAGATGAACATTTACAACATAAAAAGCCTAAAATGTCTTGTAATGTCACTATTGATGAGGATTGTATGCTCATCAATTTTAATCAAGCAAACCTTTAATCAAGGAGATTAAGATTTTATTATTACATTTTTTAAAATATCTGTTAAAATATGAGTTTCAAATATGATCCTTCAGGCTTCTGAGGAGCATTTATTTGTTCATCTCTTAATCATCATTGTATGGCATTGCATTATATGTTTTGCCCCCACAATAAAAACTAAAGTGCTTTTATTAAAAAAAACTAAGCATATAAATATATTATTGGGATATACAGAGTGACAACTGATATTAATATGCATTTTATGTAAGTAGACTGCTATACTGTTATGAAGATCTCACAATTTACTTTCTGGTCATATAAATATTATCATCTGCACTGATTTGACTGTTTTTGCTCAGGTTGGGCCTCTGGATAAAACTGAGGTGTTTATCTTCCCAAATATGAGCTCCATATTCTCACTATATCATACTATACGAGTCATAAAAGCCTGATGTATCAAATACGATACTCAAAAACATATGCAAACTTCATCGATTAAAAAAAAAATATTTTGTCTACAGCTGCAATAGAATATTCAGATTTTTCTGACTGTCATTTCAGGCACATGAGAAGAGGAACTCACATCAGGCACAAAGGAAGGTTCCAAAATGCCGGCTTCCAGCCTCTTGAAGTTGATGTTCTTGAAGAAGGGGTGGGCTTTGACTCCAGCAGCTCCGTCCGCCTGGCAGCCGAGCCTCTGCTTGGGATCTTTGGCTAACAGCTGCGGGACAGAGAGCGGAGAGCAGCCAGTCAGACGTTAGGAACACAGGTTTGTACATTCTTTAAGAGTGGAATGTAACCTATTACACCACAGCCGAAGCTGGTCAATGGCTTCCAAACACTAGGAAAGAGAGTGCGTGTGCCAAATGAAGACATTTAAATGGGGCAAACATCCTAAAACTAGGGTCAGCAATCACAAACCAGACATCACAAAACCACACACAGGAACGAGTTAGGCTGGGATCTTTCGTGAGCTCGTATGTGGAGGCCATTTGCATGAGGACAAAGAATTTTAAATTCAAAACAGCTAAATGGATGGTTCACCCGAAAATTGTCATCGATCACTCATCCTCATGTCATTCTGATATTCATTTGACTTTAAATCTTCTGGTGAAAACAAAATAAGAACATCACATTTTCCATACCACATTGAGCATGCAGTGAAGAGCAAAACAAGTACTCCACGCGATTCGTTACCTATTATAAAGTCATATGATAGTTTTGTGTGAAGACCAAAATTTATGTTACCTCCTGCTGAAACTCTCAAATCTAATTTTGTTTGGGGGCAATACATTTTTTTCATGTTTTTGAAAGAAATCTCTTCTGCTCACCAAGGCTGCATTTATTAGATCAGAAATACATTGCGAAATATTATTACAATTTAAGATGGAAAAGTTTTCTTGCAATATATTTTAAAATGTAATTTATTCCTGTGATCAAAGCTGAATTTTCTGCATCATTACTCCAGTCTTCAATGTCACATGATTCTTCAGAAATCATTCTAACATGCTGATTTGCTGCTCAAGAAACATTTCTGATTATCAATGTTGAAAACAGTTTTGCAAACCATTATACCGTGATTTTTCATGATTCTTTTGATGGACAGAATGTTCAAAACAAAATATTTGAAACAGCAACATTATAAACGTGTTTACTCTCATTTTAATCAATTTAATGCCTTCTTGCTGAATAAAAGTATTACTTTCTTACAATAGTTTCATAAAAGTGTGATTTTGATATAAATAATTACTACAATTATTGAACTGCATGAATAATTGCTTCCAAAATTAAATAATTGGACTTTATATTACCCATGTACAAAATCTAATTGTTAAAATACTAATTGGAACATATTTACTTTTTATTATGTTGTCACTCTCTAAGATGAACACTTTATCCCCTATAAAACTACATGTAAATTTGTTGTTTTTAACATTTATGTATTATACATCATATACATATTTATTTAACATCGTAAGGCCACATATTAACTTTAAAGTCCTAAGAACTCATTTTGTGAAATATTTATCTCAACGTTTCTCGGTCTCCGTTCACTTATACTGAAAAATAAAGTCATATGGGTTTGGAGCAACATGAGGGCGAGTAAGTGACAGATTTTTCATTTTTAGGGTGAAAGCCAGTCACATTGACACAACCCTAATAAAAGGCAACAGAGGTTCTTTACAATAAATTTTGATTAGTAAACAATCCTGAACTGAGCTGGTCTCAGAGAGCTCATTATCAGCTTCTTTCCCAGCAGAAAACATGCACTACCAGCCAGAGAAATGAGCCAAACATACAGAATGGACTCAACTTTACCAGCTTTGTGCGCTCAATCAATGGGCTCTAAATCAGCTTCTATGGCGCGTTTGACTGAAGAGATAATGTAGCTTTGGGTACAAGCTCTTAGTTGTACACTGCTGCGTCATCTTGGAGGTTGACCAGCATAGAAACTTCATGCTTTGTGTGTATGTGTGTGGTCTCACCATCCTGCAGATGGCTTTGGTGTCTTCTGAAAACTTGTCGCTGTACTCCTCTTCCTCCTCTTGCACCCTCTTCTCCACCTCTTCTCTCTTCACTCGTTCTTTGCGAGCGCGGAAAGGCGATCGGCCAGCGGTCATCTCATAGATCAGACAACCCAATCCCCACCAGTCCGGACACATGCTATACCGCTCGTTATTGATCACCTCTGGAGCTGTCCGTCAATACAGTTTAAGTTCATCAATCAATAAACAACATTTGAATGTTTCATATTGCTATAAATAGATATCTAGCAGGACTGATCGGTGCAGCTACAAACAAATATTTTTGCCTTTTGATTCTTTCAATAGATACACTAGCATTCAAAGGTTTGGGTCTGTACGTTTCTGCTCACCAATGCTGCATTTATTTGATTAAAAATACTGTAAAATAGTAATATTTTTGCAATTAAAAATATTTTCAGCATCATTACTCCAGCTTTCAGGGTCACATGATCCTTCAGAAATCATTCTAATATGCTGATTTGCTGCTCAAGAAACATTTCAGATTATTATCGGTGTTGAAAATAGTTGTGCTGAATCTATTTTTGTGTAAACCATGATACATTACTTTCAGGATTCTCTAAATCACAAATGAATTCGAAATATAAATCTTTTGTAACAATCTAAGGGCATTTATTTAATGCATTATTACTGCATGCATCCTTTCTTTAAAATGTTACATCCCCAGACTTTTGAATGGTACTGTATATCAAGAATTAATATTTGTTTATTGAATTCCAAAAAATACATTAAAAATGATGGTTTGTTTATAAATGAGAGATGCTATTATGCTTAAATTGTACATTGCCAACAGAATTACTTCCCTAGAATGATAGAAAGCAACACACATAAAAATGACTTAACCATATAATTTCATCATCATTATGAGGCTGGGGGCATTTGAGGATGTAGAGCTGCACACCTGTAGACGATAGACTCTCTGTGCAGGTGCTCGAGACCGCAGCAGATCTCAGCGGCGTAGAACTGCACACGCTCCTTCTCAAAGCCTGGGGTTCCCATGTTATAGATGTGAAACTTCAGATCACCACCGTTCATTATGGTCAGCACCAGACACAGGGCATCTTTGGTCTCATACGCGTATGCTAAACTAACCTGAGAGCCAGAGAAACGAGAACGATCAGAATATTTCCGTTTTGAAAAATACAAGCCTTTATTAAATAAAGAAAAATGGGAGGGAGACAGGAAGGCACTGAGGAATACGCATTTGAGCCTGTCTTGTCTGGCCACTTGTGACTGAATCGCAAAAGATGTTTATACCAGGTGTAAACTAAGCCAGAGGAAAGGAGATGAAAGATACACAGATAAATGAATGAATCCACTTACCACAAACCTGCTGTTGACCTTCTCCAGAATCTGTTTCTCATTTAGAGCCATGGCCTCCCCCTTCCTCTTCTTTATCCTTTTCTTCTCCAGCTTTTTGCAGGCATACATTTTACCTGTGGCTCTCACCTGGCACGCACACACCTGCGCACAGATGGACATATATTATCATACACAAAAAGTTACCTGCTGCCTAAATTGCATGTGCGAAAAAAATGGTCCATTGTCAATAGCATAGAGACGTGTAAAGCACAGCTCACACAGAAGTCAGTTTCTAACCAAGCAGCTTTGTGTTGGTCAGCACAGAGTGAATTTGCATTAAAAGTTACACTCACACAAAGAACGATAAATATAAATATAAAATTGTTCTGAATTTAAGAGAATCCCTTACGAAAATTAACCATGGTTTTATCACACACACAAAAAAACATGGTTTTGCTACACTGACCACAGTTTAACCACGGCATTTGTAATACGACTGTGGTTATAAAAATGGTAGTTAATAAATCAAAAACCATGGTTACTTCACTATTACTACAATAAAACCATGGTCAATTTTCATAAGAGATAGCATAGTCCGCAATACAACTGTAACAAAATAGATGAACAATATCGTTAGGAGGATCACTTTCAGAACTATTTTTTCCAGATAATAAAAGAAAAACACTGACAGTCAGTCAGATTCCTTTACATTTTAAATTAGACAGAGAAACTCATCGCCGAGGTCTAGAAAAACCACCCACAAGTCAAACCACCTTTTCAAAGATGTTTTAATGAAAATTAATATCTGCAAAACAATTGGTTATGAATTAATGGAGAGTAGATCATTATGACAGGCTAGCAACCTGTGTAAAATAAAACAAAGTTACCTCAGGTATCCTGAAATAGTTTCTACAACATTGTCTTGCCTTCTTTGTAAAAGACTATGGTTTAAACTAGTGTCGTTTTTAGTTTCAGTATGTTAGCTAAATTCGCTGTAAGGTATCAGGGTTTCCACAAAACTATGAAATTTTATTACTGATATTATTAAAAAAATGTTTCTTGAGCAGCAAATCAGTATATTAGAATGATTTCTGAAGGACCACATTGTGTGACACTGAAATTTTGCTTGTGTACAAGTTGGTTATGCAATTTTGCCACAATGACCAACAGAAAGCCACTTGGTTCGAAAGTGCCAACTGTCCCATATTAGCCAGGACGTCCCGTATTTTGGGCCTAATTGATTTGTCCCGTACGTGACTTCCCTCGTCTCGTTTTTTTGACTGCTATGCTGATCTAACCACTGACTGATACAACAGCAGCAGTGCTGATCACTTGAGAATGATCACCGACACCTGTCATCATCTAATCACAGCCCCCCTCACGCAGTATACGTTAAGTAAATCAGAAATCGTGCACATAAAGGCTGAGGAACCCTCAGATGGCTGGTCGCTCCCGCCTCACAGCAAGCGGTGCTCGCGCTAATGCCAATTCCGTCCGTGTTTTGACTTCAGTAAATCAGTTTTGGTGAATACAAACTACGTGATTATTTTTCATGAGTCCAACATCCCGCTGCGCAAGAGACGTGATAAGTAAGGGAAGTCGTCTTTCACTATTGTGAAGTTGTTAAATAGAGAAAAACATTTAATATTTAAGTAACTAGTAGCATAATTCTTAACCTTATTCTTGAAACACAAAATGACCAATAAAAAAAGCAGCCCATATTAAATCTATAAGCTGTCTTTAATTGAAAAATATGCATTTTCATGCATACTATATATATATACATATAAAGTAGACAAAGTGTATTTTAGAGCCACTAGAAAATAGGACCCCAAAATTCTTATTACTGTAGTGCCAAAAAATTATTCTAAATTATTTTCTGAATGGCTGCATTTATTTGATCTAATTACAGTAAAAACAGTAATATTTTGAAAAATTATTACAATTTTAAAAATAGATACTGGATGCAACAAATGCCTCGTTTATAATGGGTTTTAATGTTTATGAATCATCGCTCCGGCCGGACAGGGCATCACAGTATGGTAAGAGATGTAACATTTCCGTCTCACGCTTGAGGTATTTGGCCAATCATAACAGACTGGATAGCTGGCCAATCACAGCACGCCTCGCTTTTCAGACCGATGAGCTTTGTAAAAATCTACGCTTTTCAGAAAGGCGGGGCATAGAGGAGAAACAATAATGTACAGTATGTGGAAAATAATGTGTTTTTTTAACCTTAAACCGCATAAACACATTTCATTACACCAAATACACAAAATAATGTTCTCTTTAGCAGCATCATATGACCCCTTTAAGTGAAATACAATGAGACATTATGATGTCGCAGCCTATATTTCGAGCACACTTGTGTCTAAAGATACATTCTAGGTAGGCAGCTCACTAGGTTTTGATGCAGAGCAAATGAGAAAATATTCAGTACACACACAGTTCAGGTCATCACTGTTCACAATATCCTCACCTCTCCAAAGCCTCCTTTCCCCAGAACTCTGTACTGCCGAAACGTGTCTTTTGTGATGGGTTGTCTAGAAATAAAACCACAAAATCTGATATCAAACCAGCACAGACAGGAAACTGACATTTTAGCATTCAGATCCATTAACAAAACTAGGTGGAGCACAAGCTACAAGTTACACACTACATTACAATTATAAACCACAGTCAATAAGAAACACATTTTCCACCTGATTTGTGAAACAAAGCCTTCTTAAAATTGTTCGTAGAAAAATTTTTCCGAACTTTTTTTATGGGCCACTTACGTAGATGCAAATATGTTCAAATCAGTTTATATCTAGCACAGACGCTGCTGTGTAACTCCAATGTTATCGTGACCAAAACATGACTGTTTGCTTTCATGTGTTGAGCTGTTAGCAATTACGCTAACAAATCATTTAAATGGATTAGCATCCGAACTGCCATAACAGCTGAATATGATTTATCAAGATGCAGGACGTCTGGTTTAAGCCAAGCGAAACAAAAGAATGAAATAGTGCACAAATGGTAGACTAAGCAGACTAAAAGGCTAACGGACAGAGTAAAGGGAGATAAAGTGCCAACCAACCTTTCGAGCATTTTCCATTGGAGGAAGCGGTCGAAGTACATGCTGTTCTGATAGTCAGCAAAAGGAGCACCACTTAAGTAGTCATGAAGAGCTCTGTGAGAATTAAAACAGCATGGAGACCGTTTAGACCATAGGCAGCTCTGGGAGTACCAGAAGTAAAGATTACAGTAAAGAGCTAACATTAAGCAGTAGTGTTTACTTCTGTAGAAAACAATTCAATTCCCAGTGGAAAAACTGCACTTATTTCTGAATACTGTCTTTATTACATAGCATGCAATATTAGGATGACATTGTCCAAATTATTGTATGCTGAAAACAGTATGTGCAAGGTGCAAAAATTATTTTTTTATTATTATTTCAAGAATTTTGGAATATTTTTGCACAAAATTATTGCAGCTTGTTCAAATGTTTGGGAACAGTATGATTTTTTTTGTCTTTTTTTTTTTTTTTTTTTTTAATTAAGCAGCACAACTGTAAAAGAAATGTTGATGAAGGATCATGTGACATTGAAGACTGAAGTAATGATGCTGAAAATTCAGGATTGAATCACAGGAATAAATTAAATTTTAAAATATATTAAAATAAAAAACAGCCATTTTAATTTGTGATAAAATTTCACAATGCTATTGTATTTTTTATCAAATAAATGCAGTCTTGTTGAGCATAAGAAACATTCGAACAGTAGTGTACTTCCCATCACTAGTGCAGTACATATCTTTAGCACATTGTGTAAATAATTGTGTAACTTGCATTAAACCATAGTAATTGTTAAAAAGTATAAATAAAACAAGTATTTGTTTATATGATATATAATTATTTAAATAATAAATAGCATTTGAATGCAAATCTAAAAACACTTTATGATATCTGTAACAAGAACAGTTGGGGCCGGGGTTAAGGTGTCTGAATTAGCTTCGTTTAAAAGCAACAGAGATGTCCAGGTGTTCACACGTGTGTTTGTATGCGTCTTACTTGCGACAGTCACTGAAGATCTCTTTGCAGGGGCTCAGTTCTAGATTTTCTCTGCAACTTTCAGCAAGACCTTCAGCTATATCTACACACTCAGAGGACTGTAGAAGAAACAACATGCTCTCTGATTACTGATGCATTCCAAAATTACCACACACACACGTTTGTTTCTGTGAATTGTGGGAACTTTCCATAGACTTCTATTACTTTAATACTGACCAAACGATACTTTTTTTATCTCCTAACCTTAAACCTACCCCTTAGAGAAAACCTGTTTGCATTGTTACACTTTCAGATAAACATAATT
Source organism: Sinocyclocheilus grahami (assembly GCF_001515645.1). Lineage (NCBI taxonomy): Eukaryota > Metazoa > Chordata > Actinopteri > Cypriniformes > Cyprinidae > Sinocyclocheilus > Sinocyclocheilus grahami. The sequence goes on along the minus strand of NW_015506853.1, from coordinate 167,624 downwards.
TACTATTTTTAATAATTTCTTCCCCTTGTGGGGACCACAGGCCAGGCCCCACAATGTCATACATTTCATGTTTTACTATCCTTGTGGGGAAACACACACACACACACACAAGTACACACACACACACCAGGAAAGTTCAACCAAATCACACCTGCTTGGTGAGAAACTTCTTGATGATCTCATCTCCTCGACTCTTCCTCTTCTCATCAGGTGTCACCTCGTAGTCCTCCTAAACGACCAGATACAAACAAATTACTCACAACAAGTTATAAATGAACTTTGAGATAAACAAGCCATAACATAATCCAAAATATACATGATACCGTATGACATAATGCATCTAATTTAGATGTTAATGAAATAGTAGCCAGCCTGAGGAGCCAGGCTGATGCATGTTGCATTTAAAAATGGCAAATTGCAGTTTGTGGGAGTGAGGGAGCACAGGTTTTTCATCAGTCCACCAAGAAACAAAAGTGTGTTTACAAGTTTATAGCCTTTCCCAAGTTTTTAAGGTTCATAGCATTGAGATCAAAATGATTTGTGCTGAATTATAAAAGCATATCACTCAGGATATTTCAGATGTATATGCCCATTTTTACACAAAAAAAAAAAGGATGATATTTTGAAATATGTCTCTGCAATTTTGTCTATACAATGAAAGCCAATCCAGTCCACGTTTTTTGACCCCACCAACTTTCATTATATGGAAAAAACTACAGAAATATTCATATTAAATTTTAATACTATATAAAAATCTCTTTTGTGCTTCAAAAGGAGAAAGTCAGTCATGGAATGACATGAGGGCGAGTAAATTATGACAGAACTATAACTTTTTAGATGAACTATGCATTTAATTCAGCAATAATAAACGTAACTGGCAATCAGTGTTGTTATATAACAAAACATTTGATTGTGAAATTGTTTGAAAGTTGTTAAGTCAAATTAATTTTAAATAAAATATAAATATTATCTGAAAAATGTAAGCTTAATTTATTTTGTTTAGTTGGCAAGACAACATTTACATTTTTAGTTTTATCTGAAGTGTTATAACTAAAACATGAAAATAAATGAAAATAAATAAATTTAATAAATAAGCAAAAGCTAAATAGAAAAATTTGAAAAAAACATACATATATAAAAAATAATATAGTATTTTTGTATTTAATAATGCAATACATTTAGTAATACAGTATTTAAAAAAATACTATAATTGTATATCAATCTAAGATAAACCTGCTTACTAGGGGTCCAACAACCCAACTTTTAGGGGGTATGCAGTAAAAAACTATTTGCCATTATTATTATTTTTTTTTAATAAATAGTGTATTATTATGGTAAAATCCATTTCAGAACCCGCATTATGTAAATACAAAACTATGGTTAGTCACTTTATAAGTCAGTCAGACAGTGTCTTCCTGTCTAAGTAGGTCTTTATTCCTAGAATATGCAGCAATGTGGCCCAGACTTTATGTATTAGTCAAAGAACTAATGTGAGGCTAATTTGGACCAGACTTTGCGCCGATACTTAAAAACCTTGAGACTAACGAAACCGAGACAGACAGAGAGTATTAAGTGAACTCAAATCACTTGTTCAACACTGGAAAACAGAAACTACATCCACTGACTTCATTTCAGTCAGTATCCATTTCTATATGCTGAATGAGGCAGAGGCATCGTGTAATTGAGTCTGTGAGTGATTACACAATGAATGAGCTCCACAGTCTGGCACGTCCTTTCCCTAAGGGCCATAAATGTGCCTATGTGTGTGTGTATTGGGGGGGTAATGCTTGATGACACCCTCATCAACACCCTCTCCGGCCCTCTGTGGATCCCATTACACAAGACTCTCCATGACCAGCTGCCCCCACTCGGTTCCGTCCCGAAAGATGTAAACACAAGCTCGCGCGCCTACACCGAAGCATATGTACCCGCAAATAGGTTTTCGCACAAATCATGTGTCCGCACACGCGTCATACATATGCTTCACGAGCGCACACACACACATGCTTCATGAAGCCCACCATGTGTGTGACTTCAGGTTGCTTGGTAACCAGCCAGTCAACACGGCTGGATTCCATAAGGTCCTGGAGCGCCACAGCACGGCCCAGCAGCGTCACTAAATACATTGAACGTCATTACATAGTGGGGGACTGTGTGTGTGCGCACGGGCACTGTGTCTCGACACATGCAGCAGTATGATTTCCATTCCGCTTAACACATTTGGCAATTCCTTCATTGGAAGATTTAAAATAGTGCTGTGAGTAGAAAAGAATGTTACACGGCATGTTCAGAGTTCAATAGAAACTGGTTCTATGGAAATAACTGCAGATAGTGCCTAAGTTAAATTAAAAAGTTCCCCCCAAAATTATTAATTTGTCATCAATTACTCATTGGGGAAGCTCAAACATGCTTGTGTGATGAGAGAGAACAAACCTGATTGGTTTTCGCTTGTCAAGCAAGCATGTTTGAGCCTTGTTTACCATATTCAACGTGCTCTATGTATGTGTGTTGATCTATGTTTATATCTGAATAAAAGCCTAAAAATAAACGTGTTCATCATAGTGGTGGGTGATATACCGGTAGACACGATTAACCGGTAGAATTTGTCAAAAAGAGATTTTGGACTATTGTCTCTATCGCGGTTACACGCTCACGTGATGACGGTGCTCATAGAGCGCAGGGGTATTGAATGGACTTATTTTTGCCTCTTTATAGGCCTTTAACGGTTAAATACACACACTGGTATGTGTCAAATGCTGGTATTTGCAAGTATTCTTGTAAACACAGTAATTTAGGTCTTAAGAGAGCAAACCGCTGTGAAAGAAAACACATGTGTAACAGTATATTGGATCGGGCAGCTCTTAAAGTGACAGCAGTCTAATATTCCTGCTGTCTGTCGTTCATGTTAAACAACAACAAAATAGAAATATCTCATTGCTCTTGACTAAATCACTTTTGTAACTTTAATAAGACAAAATATATATTTACCTAAACATTATACATTCATTAAATGTGCGTAGACACGTATTTATGTGTAAACCCTGTGTGTGAACGTTTTCATTTCTGCATGAATCTAGAATAACATTTATATCCAGCTACTCCTTTTTTGTGTCAGTAGGAAATATATAATTGGACATACAATTATACAATTAACACAATTTTAGTTTTTTAAACAACGTGCACTAGGCGGTTAGCGAACTACAACACACTGGGCCAGCTAACCAATCTGAGCCCATTGCGAATGGGGAGGAACCAGGAAGTCAACAGATCGTTTTTAGAAGAACGGAAAAGCAGAGTGGAATAAATATATGTGAAAAATAATGTGATTTTTAAAAAACAAAAGCGTGAACACGTTACAGTGCACCCCATAAACACAATCAAGCCTTCGAAAAAAGCCGGTAGACCACCCATTTAATAATAATAATAACAAATATAGCTGCAAGCAGCAATTGCCGGGGTTCAAGCATTTTAAGGCCTTCTATCAAATGATATGCATATTGTGTTGATGTGTGAAAAATCGTGCAATATACAACCGTTTACACACTTGAAAAACGCAATTTCGCCCCCCAGTGGCTGATTTCTTTCAAAATTCTTACAGACCTTTAGGACCATGTGTCGAACATGCCCACCGAGTTTCGTTCCGATCGACCTCCGTTAACCCTGTCAAATATGTGCTTAAAATTGTTTGGCCAATGGCGGCCATGTTTTTTTATATACGCAGATGTCCTCATAGACACTTATGGCACATTGGACAAAGACACTGCATACCAATTTTCAAGTCGATTGGACCAATGGTTGCGTAGTTATAGCTATTTTTCTGTTTTTCCCCTCTTATAGCGCCAGCAAGTGGTAGAGATGCGCCATTTTTTTAATTTAACCAAGGATTAAGCTCATACAAATATGTACCAAGTTTGGTGAAGATATCTCATTTTCCGTTCAAAAGTTATAGCCATTTTAGTCAAATTGGCCCTGCCACTTACGAACATTTTGGTGCCCCTTTGCGACCGTGAGTTGAAAGCTCAACCTTTTTTTGATAATTATTCATAAACACTGTCCATAGAGTATTTCTGCCCTGGTTTGGTTCTGATCGGGCGAAAAACCTTGGACTAGTTCGCAAAAGTAGCTTTTTTAAATAATCTTGAATATTTAATTACCATGTTTTATTCACAACATTGTTCCCAGAGGCAAAGTTGTTCAGCATGAGAAGATCTATCTTATGATATCAAGATTTAGTGTATGTGTGAATATATTAACTTTTTGTGTACAATTTAATTCTGTTATAATTGAAATATTGTGTTTTTGGATACTTTGTTTACTGTTATAGCGCCACCTATGGTCCGATATTCATGAAACTTTGCTTGCTTGTTAAGAGTTGTCAGACACATGTTTTCACCAAGTTTCGTAAAGTTTTGAGTTTTTGTTTAGGTTTTATAGGCATTTGGGTATTTTTGGCCACGCCCCTTCTCTAAATGACACCGTTAAAAAGTAAGTGAAGGACAAAATTCAATTTTTTTTTGATAATTATTGATCTAGAGAGTCCAGAGAATTGTGCTGCAGTGGTTTGATCGAGATTGAGCAAAAACCCTAGGACTAGTTCGCAAAAGTAGATTTTTTAAAATAAAAATCCTAACAATTACAATAGGGTTTCAGCACTTCGTGCTTGAACCCCTAATTACAGTACTGTGAAAAAGCACACTGGATTATTACAGTATTTGCAAAGATTTTTGAAAAACTAAAATTGTGTTAATTGCATAATTGTATGTCCAATTATATATTTCCTACAGACACAAAAAATGAGTAGCTCGATATAAATGTTATTCTAAATTCATGCAGAAATGAAAACGTTCACACACAGGGTTTACACATAAATACGTGTCTACGCACATTTAATGAATGTATAATGTTTAGGTCTTGTTGCTATACATATAAAACAATGTGTATTGTAATATGTGACCCTGGAGCACAAAACCAGTCTTAAGTCGCTGGGGTATATTTGTAGCAATAGCCAAAAATACATTGTATGGGTCAAAATTATAGATTTTTCTTTTATGCCAAAAATCATTAGGATATTAAGTAAAGATCATGTTCCATGAAGATGTTTTGTAAATTTCCTACTGTAAATATATCAAAACTTAATTTCTGATTAGTAATATGCATTGCTAAGAACTTCATTTGGACAACTTTAAAAGCGATTTTCTCAATATTTTGATTTTTTTGCACCCTCAGATTCCAGATTTTCAAATAATTGTATCTCGACCAATATTGTCCTATCCTAACAAACCATAAATCAATGGAAAGCTTATTTATTCAGCTTTGAGATGATGTATAAATCTCAATTTTGAAAAATTGACACTTCCATTGTTAGCTCTTTACTGTGGCAGTGATTTTTTTCTCGGTACATGCTGATGTTTTTTTGTGGTGCTTGTACTGTCTGACTTACTGAAGTAACCTGTACTGAACCTAGAATACATATTTTTACGCTCACATTACATGAGTAGATGACAGTGACATTGAGAAAGGAGACAGGATTTAAATTCTGCTCTCTTGGCCTCTTTTGAATGGGAAATTATGGAATTTGCTATGCCTGCATGTTAAAGGTCATTGCATGGAAAAAAGCAGAAAATACAAACACACATACACATAGAGAGAGATCCAATTATAACAGTGGTTTGAGAACAGACCTACGTCAGGGGCTCTGAATGGTACAGTAGAGCCACCAGGCCAACACAAATGGCGGGCTGCCTCTGACACAGAGGAACTGGGCCAATCTGATGTGTGCGATAACATTGGACTATTCCGCCTCCACCAAGATGGAAAAACAAAACCCGGACCAAAAAGGTCAGTGGCATGCACATTTCATTCGTTTTTGTGTACACACAAACCCAAATAACGTGTGAAGAGGTTTCTCGCATGAAGTTCTTGTGCTTCTTTCCTTGTTTCGCACACACAGAGATCTCACACAGAGCAGACACAGACTGTGCTGTCTATCTCGCCACAACAATTGAGATCCCGCTACTGTCTGACGTCAAAGCAGGCCTCAAAAAATCCCCCGGGCTCTTTCCTTATGGTGGCTCGCACAAACACACGCATACACGCTCGCTGCCTGCAGAACATATGCAGACATACATCAAACACACTCATGCATTTTCAGTTCACTGTGTTCAATTTGTTATTCAAAGTCCAATCCTGAACTGATTTGAATGTATGCCAGGTCATAAAGGGCAATTTTTTTAATTCTTCTTGAGAACACAGATTAATTGGGTGAATCTCACAAAGTCTGTCAAGAGGACGCTGGGGCCATATTTCACCCTAAAAATCCAAAGAAATTGCGAAATCGATTTTGTTTGTAGCTCTTTTCACTATTTAACAAGATCTTACTGCAGTTCAGTAATGGAAACCATTCTGTTTGCACACCATGATTTTTGTATTCAAATCATGATAAAAGGAGCTAAAACAAATAATATTATGAAATATAAATGTGTAATTTAGATGATATACACTGTTCAAAAGTTTGGAGATTTTTGTTTTTTGAAAGCAAGGATGCATTAAATTGAGAAAAAGTGACAGCAAAAATGTTTGAAATGTTACAAAAAAAATGTATTCCAAATAGTTCTTTTGAACTATTCATCTTTTTATTCTGTAAATTTGAAGAAAAAAAAATATCATGATTTATACAAAAATATGAAGCAGCACAGCTGTTTTCAACATTTATAATAATGGGGAATAGAAATGTTTCTTGAGCAGCAAATCAGCATATCAGAATTAGTGGTTAAACGGATCGTAGTCCCACGGTTTGGCACGCATGTGATCTGCAGATTAATTGCAAAATGTAACCATAATAGAGTACAAGTTTATAATTTGTTTGTATTTACACAAGCAAGCGAATTTTAAACAATTCCAGAGAGAAAAGGCGAAAGGGAACTCGATTCGTTACTCGCGCACTGTTCTCTACGCGCACAGCCACACACACATGAAACGCGCACATGCGAGAAAGAAATCAAATGTGAAGTGTATCATTATATCCGATCCGTGCATCAGGTCTTAAAGGGACAGCGGCATATAAATACTGCTGCTGTCATTAATGATCATCAAACGACAAAACGGCTGTGATTAAAAAAAAACTGTTTAATTTATACAGTGAACACTATGCAGTGTTATTTTCCTTAATTATTACATTTCTGTATTTGAATACTACCAACCTTAGTTTATTTGTAACATATTCTGTTGTATTTATCTATGCTTGTAATTTGTGTATTCTTATTTTTACTGGCTGTTCTCTTGTGTCTTTAATCATGTTTAAACTTTCTTAGTTAATCTAGTAGTATTTGCTGTGGTATCAAAGAAGTACTTTGCTTTAAGGTAATAAATAGAAAGCAAGTTAAATTGAAATATTTTTATTTTCTTGCTGATCCGAAAAATTATCCGATCCGTGGTCAAAAACCGTAATGTGATCAGAATCTTGAAATTTGTGATCTGTTGAACCACTAATCAGAGTGATTTCTGAAGATCATGTGACACTGAAGACTGGAGTAATGATGCTGAAAATTCAGCTTTGCATCACAGGAATAAATTAAATTTTTAAATATATTCAAATAGAAAACATATTTTAAAATGTTTATAATTTTTCAAAATATTACTGTTTTTACTGTAATTAGATCAAATAAATGCAGCCATTTAGAAAATACTTTTGAATAATTTTTTGCCACTACAGTAATAAGAATTTTGGGGTCCTATTTTCTAGTGGCTCTAAAATACACTTTGTCTACTTCAGGCAAAATATAATTTAATTTTCTTGTCTTTTGATTTTAGGGTTAATTATGACTTGACAGTCTCCATGAGATTCACTCTGAAGTAAATTCTCCAAACAAGGAACTATAATTATGAATAATTTAAATAGAAATAAGTGGTCCTATGCACCTTTAATGACAGCTACTCTTCCTAAAATAACACCTAATAAAATCCCACACGATTCCTACAATAATTTTAATTAAACACACGCCCTCATGGCATTTTCCCTTCATTATCTAAAAATCTTCCGCTCTTATTTCATTAGCTGTAACATTGTAACCCAGGCACGATTACGGTGCTTTTAAGTTAAGGACATTTTGGTTTTATTTTATTTGACTTTCTAATGACATTTACGTTCTTCCCTGAAACACATCAATAAAGCTTCCCTATTCACTTACACAGCTACACCGCACAAAGGGTTTTTGTTAAAATGAGAAGGAGAACGTTCCAAGACACCATAAACAAGATGAACACCTTTTCCCAGTCCTAAAAAACACAAATATGCTGCCCCATGTTTTATGATGGCGATTCCCCGTCATGGGTTCAGGTTCCCAGGGGTCAGACTGTTTGGGGTCTATAGGGGTGTTGGAGAGACCAGACAATGGCCTCATTCAGAGACCACATGCCGGCCCTGATATTTTGGGCTTTACTCCATGATAGCCCAAGCTAGTCATGTGGGAGGCATGTCGTCTAGATCAGTGGAACATTGATGGAGGGTTATAAGAAACCTGAGAGATTTTGAGTGGGCAATAGATTTCCAAAGAAGATGAATGGCTTGAAAGAACCAGCAATTAGTGACTAAAAGTTGTTTGGGCAATCCTAAATAAATTCAGGTGCATTGCATGGAGAGGTGTGCATGTGTGTGCAGACGTACCATGGCGTCCAGGAGTTGGATGCATCGCTGCAGCTCTGGTCGGGTCTCACAGTAGAGGCGGAACAGAAGTCTCCCGATGGGCTGCTTGTCACACAGGCTGAAGTAGTCCCGCTCTGAGACACAAAACAACAGGTAAAACTTTACAAAAAAGTACTGTGGTGATACAGTGATACTTTATTAGGCCACTATATTAGGTACACCTTGCTAGTAGCAGGTTGGATCCCCTTTTGCATTTACATCTGCCTTAATTTTTTGTGGCATGGATTCAACCATGTGCTACAGACATTCCTCAGAGATTTTGGTCTTTATTGACATGACAGCATCACACAGTTGGTGCAGATTTGTGGGCTGCACATCCATGATGCCAATCTCCTGTTCCACCAAATGCCAAAGCTGCTGTATTGGATTGAGATCTGGTGAATGTGGAGGACATTTGAGTTTAGTGAACTCATTGTCATGTTCAAGAAACCAGTCTGAGATGATTTGAGCTTTGTGACGTTATCCTGCTGGAAGTAGCCATCACACGATAGGCACACTGTGGTCATAAAGGGATGAACATGTTCAAAAACAGTATTCAGGTAGGCTGTGGTGTTTAAACAATGTCAAGTTGGTACTAAGGGGCCTAAAGTTTGCTCACAAGCAGCAGCAGCAGCCTGAACTATGAAGGCAGGATGGATCCATGCGTTCATGTCGTTTATGCCAAATTCTGACCCTAGCATCTGAACATTGAATATTTGCTGCAAGAATATTGCAGCAAAAACCAAGACTCATCAGACCAGGCAACCTTTCTCCACTCTTCTGTTGTATTTTGGTGATCCTGTGTGAATTGTAGCCTCAGTTTTATTTTCTCAGCTGGCAGGAGTGGCACCCGGTGTGGTCTTCAGCTGTTGTAGACCATCTGTTGTGTGTTCAGAGATGCTCTTGAGAGCAGTTGAACAGGTGTACCTAATAAAGTGGCCAGTCAGTTTATATACCATGCGGTTAATAGAAAGGGACATACTTTTAAAGAAAGAAAACTGAAAAATTATAATTCCATCATTTACTCAACCTCATGTCTTAACAAAACCTGTATTATGGATAAGTGGTCGACCAATATTGTTTTTTTGACAGCCGATGCTGATATCTTGGAAAGCAGGGGGGCCGATAGCCGATATAAAGCCGATATAATTTGTTTTTAATTTTAATTAATATTTAAGAAATTTTAAATAATTTGACAATGGATTAAAAAATAAATGTGTAAAATAAACATACTTATACTTTAGATGACAAAGTATTTTTCACAAATAAATAAATATTTAATACAAATATAATTAAAAAGGAAGTAAACACTGTAACCAACAGGGCACTCAGTATTCTGGGAAGTTTGTGTGCATTGGGATTTGGGAATCATATTTTTTCAAATAAAGCCAGGGTAACACTCATTTTACATACAGCACAAAGAGAAAATGACATGAATATTTCATTGATCCTCACACAGTGAACACGCGATCAAGCTGGATAAAAATGCACACTTCACAAGATCTCACAGCTGGATTAGACTAAGTTCGCAAGGTTTGTGAAATTAAATGTTCATTAGTCATTCAAAGATTTGTTTAAATGATATTAATGCGTATTTGCTTAATGCTGACGGCAAACGAAAAAAGTATTATAATGTCTGCCTTTCTATTACTAATAATATAAAAGCAATCTTTATAATACGTTTTGTATACATTAATTCCTTTGTTTAACCGTTCTGATTTTTAAACAGACTTCTATCCGTATTAGACAGAACTGTTAACAACGACAGTAAACAAGAGAGAGAATGTGAGCGCTGCCGCTCTCTCAGCTCCGTCAAAATAAAAGTCCCGCCTCGAACACATCGCCAAACAGAAAAACTTATCAGCCAATGCCGATATTTTAAAAATGCCAAATATCAGCCGATATATCGGCCTTGGAGATATATCGGTCGACCACTAATTATGGAATACAAAAGAAGGTAATTTGTTCATACAATGAAAGCCAGTAGGGACCAACGCTGTTTTGAACACCACTGACTTTCATTATAGGGACAAAAACAGTTCTTCAAAACACCTTATGCAGAAGAAATAAGTCAAAGTTTTGGAGTGCTATGAAGGTGAGTAATACACAACAGTTTTCAACATTGATAATAAGAAATATTTATTGAGCATCAAATCATCATATTAAAATGATTTCTGAAGAATCATGCGACAATGCTGAAAAATTATCTTTGCATCACAAGAATGAATTACATTTTGATATACATTTAAATAACTGCTTCCTATTTTAGTATTGTAAATATATTTCAAAACATTACTTGTTTAACTGTATTTCAGTAACATTCAAAATCTTAAGAACTATTGAACAGAATTGGTGTGTATTCTATCAATTAAAAAGTTTGAAAAATGTTGCTGGGGTGACTTAAGTTTTTTAATGAAATTGAAAAAGTTGGATAACAGTCACTCCTCTTCTGTTGCTCAAGGGATTGTGTGCAATATTAGACCAAACAGCATGCAAGGAAACATATTTTGCAACTCCACTGGGACAAGTATGGCATCCAGGCACCTCTGACATACTACTTTCAACAATGTAATTTGGGACGCGCCAATTCTCATCTCAGATGCTATTTCTCAGACTGTAAGCAAACTGGGATTAAGCCAATGGCAATGTAAACTCTGAGACAGCGAAAGCAGGGGGGCCGATAGCCGATATAAAGCCGATATAATTTGTTTTTAATTTTAATTAATATTTAAGAAATTTTAAATAATTTGACAATGGATTAAAAAATAAATGTGTAAAATAAACATACTTATACTTTAGATGACAAAGTATTTTTCACAAATAAATAAATATTTAATACAAATATAATTAAAAAGGAAGTAAACACTGTAACCAACAGGGCACTCAGTATTCTGGGAAGTTTGTGTGCATTGGGATTTGGGAATCATATTTTTTCAAATAAAGCCAGGGTAACACTCATTTTACATACAGCACAAAGAGAAAATGACATGAATATTTCATTGATCCTCACACAGTGAACACGCGATCAAGCTGGATAAAAATGCACACTTCACAAGATCTCACAGCTGGATTAGACTAAGTTCGCAAGGTTTGTGAAATTAAATGTTCATTAGTCATTCAAAGATTTGTTTAAATGATATTAATGCGTATTTGCTTAATGCTGACGGCAAACGAAAAAAGTATTATAATGTCTGCCTTTCTATTACTAATAATATAAAAGCAATCTTTATAATACGTTTTGTATACATTAATTCCTTTGTTTAACCGTTCTGATTTTTAAACAGACTTCTATCCGTATTAGACAGAACTGTTAACAACGACAGTAAACAAGAGAGAGAATGTGAGCGCTGCCGCTCTCTCAGCTCCGTCAAAATAAAAGTCCCGCCTCGAACACATCGCCAAACAGAAAAACTTATCAGCCAATGCCGATATTTAAAAATTGCCAAATATCAGCCGATATATCGGCCTTGGAGATATATCGGTCGACCACTAATTATGGAATACAAAAGAAGGTAATTTGTTCATACAATGAAAGCCAGTAGGGACCAACGCTGTTTTGAACACCACTGACTTTCATTATAGGGACAAAAACAGTTCTTCAAAACACCTTATGCAGAAGAAATAAGTCAAAGTTTTGGAGTGCTATGAAGGTGAGTAATACACAACAGTTTTCAACATTGATAATAATAAGAAATATTTATTGAGCATCAAATCATCATATTAAAATGATTTCTGAAGAATCATGCTGTCGCTATGATTGAAAATGATTGAAAATTACGTATGCTGAAAAATTATCTTTGCATCACAAGAATGAATTACATTTTGATATACATTTAAATAACTGCTTCCTATTTTAGTATTGTAAATATATTTCAAAACATTACTTGTTTAACTGTATTTCAGTAACATTCAAAATCTTAAGAACTATTGAACAGAATTGGTGTGTATTCTATAAATTAAAAAGTTTGAAAAATGTTGCTGGGGTGACTTAAGTTTTTTAATGAAATTGAAAAAGTTGGATAACAGTCACTCCTCTTCTGTTGCTCAAGGGATTGTGTGCAATATTAGACCAAACAGCATGCAAGGAAACATATTTTGCAACTCCACTGGGACAAGTATGGCATCCAGGCACCTCTGACATACTACTTTCAACAATGTAATTTGGGACGCGCCAATTCTCATCTCAGATGCTATTTCTCAGACTGTAAGCAAACTGGGATTAAGCCAATGGCAATGTAAACTCTGAGACAGCTAAACAATGGCGAACAGCAACTTGGCCAGAACAACAGCACAGCTGACAAGGAGCATGAAAATGACAGGAAGTGTATAAACAAGACACACAAAGTGTTGATACATTACCAATGGTTTTGCTCAACTCTGTGCACTGACTGATATGAGGGAAACGAAGGATCTCCCTCCATTTTTTACTTCTTCCTTTCCGTTTTCCTCCTCCACCTAGACAGAAAAAAAGACAAAAGTAGCCATTAAAACTATTTCCAGAAAATATCAAGACAAACAACATTTGTATGCTTAATAACATAGGAAAAATATTTATCAATAATTGAATATTGCACTTTCCACAAATCCCGAAGAAATAAAATACATGTAAAGGACAATACAATGCTGATTTTTGTTTAATGCCTTGCGAATGTTGTTTCATGCTGTCTTTAATTGCCAGGACACTTTATGTAAACGCTAATTAGCTTTGAACTCATGAAATCTCCTCATGACTTTGAACATGTGCAATGCAATAAAACATGTCAGCATCTGGTCTCTCAGGCTGAGAGTAAGTAAGCTATATTTAAAACGAGAGTGTCATTTCTGACGTCAGCGCAGGTCAAAAATATGCATTCCCTCCCAAGAGAAAAGCGGAGCTTTTACAGCAAACCGTGTCATGCTCTGCAATAACTGTTTATCTTATGAACAACATTTGTATGCTTAATAACATAGGAAAAATATTTATCAATAATTGAATATTGCACTTTCCACAAATCCCGAAGAAATAAAATACATGTAAAGGACAATACAATGCTGATTTTTGTTTAATGCCTTGCGAATGCTGTTTCATGCTGTCTTTAATTGCCAGGACACTTTATGTAAACGCTAATTAGCTTTGAACTCATGAAATCTCCTCGTGACTTTGAACATGTGCAATGCAATAAAACATGTCAGCATCTGGTCTCTCAGGCTGAGAGTAAGTAAGCTATATTTAAAACGAGAGTGTCATTTCTGACGTCAGCGCAGGTCAAAAATATGCATTCCCTCCCAAGAGAAAAGCAGAGCTTTTACAGCAAACCGTGTCATGCTCTGCAATAACTGTTTATCTTATGAAGCATTCAAACTTATACGGGCCAATAAAACAGAGCTGCTTCTGCTACACATTCATTAGTTACAAAAGTGCTCTTTATCGCTTCTTTTACTCTGGCAGATTTGAATTCAAGGAGAATAGAGTCTATGGTGTTCCCACTCTGGAATGGGAACATGGTGCATTTAGCCATTGACCATTCCAGCATTGTGAATAAAGCTGAATGTCTCCAAACACAAACAATCAGGGTAGTTAAAGCCCAAGACTGGTCCTTAAAGACATTCATCTCACGTACATGACAGGCCTCGCTAATTAGGAGCCACTGGCTCATGAGAGGCCACAAATAATACCCTTTCCCACCAAACGGCAAGACTGTTAAAGTGATGTTAGCACTAGCCAGATTCAGCCACCTTAAATAAATATATAGTTCAGTCAGGAAACTCTAGGTGGCGCATTCTGATGGGGTGTTAATGTAACTGATGACATTCAGAGAGTTAAATAAATAAATGTAGCTAATTTCTTTATATTATAGCCTATGACTTTCATCTTATTTAACTATAATCACTGTCGTGTCTTGCTCACTTTCCCATGAACAAACGCGCATAAATAAGTGGGACAGATGAAATGCAATAATAATAGTGGAGCCTCAGCATTGGATTTGCAGCGTTTGCTTTGCGTCTCTCCGTCAGATAACCTCACGTGCATGATGCGCCATTTACGGGGGCTTATTTAAAATGAAAACTCATTCTCTGCCAGCAGGAGGCGCTTTTAGAGTGATACAACTGGTAATGTATATCGAAATATCGGAAATGTGTTTAAAAATCATATCACCGTTATTGAAAAAAATTATATCGCGATACATATTGATATCGAATTATTGTCCAGCCCTAACACACACACATACATACATACATATATAAATAATTTAGATATCCTGAAATAAAATCTCATATCGTGGTCATAGATCAACCCCCCTCCGTTCTCATGGTATTGAACCATGAGAAATCTGGTCACCCTATTTTTACATATCTAAAAATTGAAAGTCAGAATTTGGGCCTGGGACAAAAGACAATAAAAACTACATAAAAGCCATGTGAAAAGTAGGGAATATAAATGCGGGCAAGGCAAAAAGTTTCCAAGCCAGTTTTAATATGACAATCCCATAACACACGCAAAAAAAGTTGGTTAAATTTGTTAGTTTTAATAGAAACCAATCCATGGGCTATAAATGCCAAGAAACGTCAATGTTTTTCATTTTAGAAACCTTCAGACTGCAGCAGAAACCAAAAACGCTGTTTTGAGGTCTATATTAGAAAAGGACAGAAAAGATTGCAGGCCATCTGCAACAAACGCAATGATCTGATCTTGTGAAATGCACCATTTGCCAAAAACCTGCTGCTTACATAATCCTCAATGCGTGTCTGTTACAGATTTAGGGGAATGTGACGGCAGGAGTAATGGTGACCATATTGCCACAGAAAAAAAAAACAGATGCCAATCAAAGCAGGGCGGAATGTTTGCTTTACATCATCCTGCCAGAGGTCCGTTCGAGTCAGAGCACGCATTACGCGCCGGCTCGAGTCAATGCATCAAACAACATAAAACACCTGGAAGAAAGTGGGTCAGAAAACGGAGATGTAATTAACCTCCTTCCTTTCAGTCTATCTCTGCCAACTAGAAGAGTCAGATCGACTGAGAAGGTCAGAAGGCTCGTCGCTCACTCACTCATCCGAGTAATATAAACAAGAATCGAACTTTCTGAGAATGACATTTAGAGAGCTTGATGGAGCTCTTGCCGATTATTACAGCTGGAAAAGCGAAGATAAAGCACCACCCTTATGACTGCAGCGGGATGGGGATCCGGTCTCATTGGTGAGGTTTAGGTGGATGCCAGGTGTATGCAGCTTTATGTAAATGTACTGTACATATATGCTCAACTAAAGACAACTCTAAACCTGAAGCCAACAGATGGCATCAGATTAAAGAAACTGTAGCAACCATGTACGTTTTTGGAAATTATTGGGAGCATGGGAGAAATCTCCAGTGTCTTCTATAGCTACTCTCTTACATGTCTCCCTATGGCAGAACAATTGACATTGATTTAATCATTTACGCACATTCAATCCTAGTATACATGTGTGTGTGTGTGTGTGTGTTATATACACAAGTTACATTAGCAACACAACTTCCAACCAATCTCCATTACCTTAAAAAAAATTATAATAAAATAAAAAAAAATATAAAAAATAACTTTATAGCTTTGCTTCCAACCACTTTTACTGTACCTTCTGATCACACTGCAAAAAAAGTGATTTTCTTCCTCAGTATTTCTGTCTTGTTTTCCAGTGCAAATGTCAAAAGATCCTTACATTAAGCTACATTTACATTAAGATACATTTAATTGAGAAGCAAAATGACAGAATAAGTTTTCTGTGAAACTGATCAAAATGAATAAAGAGAAAAATCAACTTAATTCAAATGCAAAAAGTAATTTTTACACACCATTGACATCATCAGAAAACAAGACTTAATTTCTTCATTTTGCATCTCATGTAAATGTATCTTGATTTAAGGATGTTTAAGTATTTGTACCAGAAAAATACTGAGGAAGATATTATTTTTGCAAGGCATGCAACTTGACTTTGAATCTTAGACTTTCTGCTCCAATTTAAAATTGTGAATTAATAGTTTAAGACCTGCAGAAACTCTGAATAACAAACTCAACAGTTGAATATTTCATCCTTATCATTAGTGATGACTACAGAACTACTCCTCAAAAGTCAACAGGTCTCACACACACACACACGCGCGCACACCTAGGCTGAAAACAGTGTTATGAAGGATCCCAGCATTTGGCATTTACGAGTGCTTGGCAAACTCACTGTGTTATCAAAGTGAGCGAGGATTCAGTCCAGGAATTCATGGCATGAAATACTGTGGGCCACGGCACGGTCAGGCGCATGTGTGTGCGTATCTTCATTTAGGAACAGCAAGCACCCTTTTCATATTGTGACTGACATGCCTTTATCAGTTTCCCAAAACCAGCTTAAGTCATACTTTACAACATTTCTGCTGAATAAGTGAAAAAGACTGTCCTGTAGGTCTCAAAGAATGACTCTATTATATTCAACAGAAGTTTAATATCTTAAAATGTGTCCCATGGTGGCTAGCCAGCAGGATTTGTGTGTTTCGAGAAGCTCCTGTGAATTGCCAAAAGTTGTACTAGGATATGCTGGATGTAAAACACATTCATAATGTTCAATAAAATCGGGAGAACAAAGAGGCGGGTCTTAACATGGACGTTCTGGACAGTGTTGGGATGAGCGATTGCCAAACACTCGTTTTTAAAAAATAAAACGTCTCTTATGTTCACCATATAAATTTTAATGTCTTTCACAAAGCTCAAATAGTTTTAGGTTGCTTTTAATTTTAATTTTGTGACTTCCGCACTATTATTGGTAACGTTTGATTGTCAATTAATTTCAACAGTTAAAAGAGCCATCACAGTCTGGACAGCATTTATAGAAAACCCTTGCTGTGCATCGGCTGATCAATACTAAAACACACAGCATATAAAAAAATTACAGGAAATAAATTTAGTGTCTCTTTGTGTCCTTACACACACACACACACGATAGTGTTACATGTCAGGGAATGGCTTGTTAAAAACAAGAGGCCGTATTATGTTGAAGAATTAGTAAGCCTGCTTAATTTGTTCCACAAGACTCTGACTACACCCTTTTGTTTTATGTCCGTTTTATGGATGTGACCTAATGTGCACGATATAAAAATATGCTTGACAGTCTATCGCGCATCTGTCAGAGACACGGCAGACACACACCCCGCATGACGGCAACATCTCGTCATTTACTGCAATGCTCTTTTTCTGTTGATGATTGTTTTACTTGGTGATTCAGAGGTTTAAGTCTTTAGAGAGTAAATTAGCTACAGTTAAATGCGGATTATATAACAATTCAAATAATGGGAAGCAGATTTGTTATAGGAACGACAACTGTAAAAAAACAATACAATAAATTTAAGAACCTGTTCAAGTAATTACGTTCACTTGTCTGTGAGTGTCAAATTAAGGATATGTTTATTGACTGCAGTCCACAAACTGAAGCACAACCCATTTTACACTGTAAAAAGCAATCACTGAATCTACTTAAGAAAAGCGAGTAAACATAACTGATTTTTACAAATTTGTTGAATTTATTTAATTACACTGTGTTATGTGAACTTTCAGGTGGATGCAATAGTTAAACTAAACAACTTTAGTAAACAGTACTTAAGAGCATCTAGTTTGTTGGATTATATCCCACTATGCGTGGAAGTTCTACTTGTTTATTGAGTGAAAAGAGAGCTCAACTGCTGAAAAACTTATTAAAATATGGAAGCTATGGAATATGAAAATTCTCCAATTCCATGTTTCCACATAGTATATGCTTATTCACATAGGTGTGCTTAATGAAAAATCATACTTTGCAGTTTTGTGAAACCCTGCACAGAATATGTAGATATTCATTATATGTTATGCTGAATGCTTCAACTTTAAGTTGAGTACAGCTTACTTGAGAAATTTAAGGCAATCTGTTTCCACACATTTGTCTAGTAATGTGAACAAAGCAGACTTGTTAAGAGAACTGTTTTGTTTGAGTTCTGTGCACTAAGCTTAACTTACATCTCTAAGTTTGCTGAACTTGTCAAATTGAGTTAGCAACACTCAAGTTTTCTGGTAACCTATACATATACACAAGTTTCCTATACAAAGTTACAGTAAGTTTTATTAACTCAAAAATGATAAACTAATTTGCTTGAGAAATTTGAGGCAATCAGTTTCCACAGGTTTCCCAAGTAAGTTCAACTAATGACTTTTTACAGTGTACACCACCTCAGTATGTAAAATCCAGGCTGCTGAAATTTCAGTGCAGTTTTAACTTCAAAATATTCACAGAATCTACTGCAGCTTTTATAGTTGAATTACTCTGTATACTTCACATAGTGCAAAACTGTCTCAAATTATGCTACCGAAAATGGATTGTGATCGATTATTAACCTTGATAGCCTTAAGTCTAAAATCGTACCAAAATCCATTTTGCTATGAAAAAGAATAGTTCATCCAAAAAGGAAAAACAAAACGGTCATGCTATTATAAACCCAGGGGGGAAAAAAGTAAATCATGTTAAACAGAATATGTTCACTCTAAAAAATGCTGGGTTGTTTCAACCCAACTTTGGGTCAAATATGGACTCAACAAAAAAAAAATTTAATTAACCCAAAAGTTGGGTTAGTCCAAATTTGACCCAACGTTGGGTTGAAACAACCCAGCATTTTTAGAGTTTTTTTTTATTTTTTTTATGGCTGACAGTATAATTAATATGAATTAATTTAATAAATAAATGAACCTATAATGAGAATGTCAGTTAGTCAGTAACTCAAGATTTTGCTAATAATTAAAAAAATATATTAGTCAAATTATTAAATAAAAAAAATCAAATATTATTATGTTTTATATCTAATAATAATAAATAATTTATTTATATAGCACTTTTCATACATGGAATGCAAAACATTAAGAACACAAAATCAATATAAAATAATCAAAACTCTAAATTGTTTAACAAGTATAAACAAATGAACAAATATAGAAGAATCAAAAGCAAAAAATATATATTTTTTAAAAGATATTATAAAAAATTATATACAAAATATAATGGACATTAAAAAAGGTTTTCAGAGGATGAAAAATGTTGAAAAATCTTATTCGAATAAACCAATCCTATCATTTTGGACATAATCATAAATAAAATAAAATATTTTTGTTTTATGCAATTATGTGCAAAATTTACTAAAATTAATGAACATGAGAGATGTAAAATATTGGCTAGAAATATAGACAGTTTCAGCAAAAAAAAAAATTTTTTTTAAAAAGACCTTGCACAGCGTATGTACAATTATATCACAAACACTAAGCAAATCATGACTGCTTGCGAAACTCAGAGTGAATTTAACACCTGCCAATGGCTGCCATCAGCCATCACTTTTTTCAAAAGCACAAAGCATGTAAAGGGTGTGATTGACTGCACTTTTATCATGACAGAGTCGGTTAGAAGAGCTGCTTGAGAATTATTAAGGTGTGATGTCTGACATGAGAGGGAAAAAAAAAAAAGAGACCAGCCACAACCCAGTTTCACTTTCGGAGAACAAAACGGCACTTTTATATTTACACGGTGGCTAAATATACGTGTGCGACTGTGTGAACTAAAAAGGAACCCGAGCATGCTTTGATTGACGAGAAATCTGCAGCACTGCCGTTTCCTTGTATGGTTATAGAGTCGATCTATGGGGGGAGGTTTTTCAATCATGTTTCGTAGGCCAACTCACGTGTGATTGCTACAACGGATATGGTGGAGGTTACCAAGCCAGACAGATAAAATGAATAAGACCTACATACTGGAGAAAAAAAGCAACCCAAAAATAAAATTTTTATTGTTTGTTGTTAATTGCTCATCTGTGTGATATTTTTAAAGAGAATTAGAGATGCACCGATTGCAATTTTTTTGGCCGATTCCGATTTTTTGTTAATGTGATCTGCCGATACCGATTTTCTTTCTAAGAACTATAATTGCCAGCATATACAAACAAAATCTACTTTTCTTCAACGCAAAGTTTTATTTTCATAAAAAAACACAAGTAAAAAGTCAGTAATAAAATAAGAACAAATAAAAAAATGGCAAACAACAGCACAAATAAATGCAATAGAATAAAGAGAGCTATGAAACTAAGTTTTTCAGGTGAAGTAACACATCCAGTGTTATTTTAGATTTGATTACTTTGATTTCTGTAGTTTTCATTGTAAAAATTAAATACAGATTAATGCTTACCATTAAAGTTATAAAACTTATTCAGTCAAGAGCAGAAAGTGATTTTCTTTGTCTTTTGTTCTTTGATTAATATGACAGACAGCAGCAGGAATACTGGACTGCGGTCCCTTTAAGAGTTTATCCACGGACCCAATATACTGCTACACAACATGCGTTCTCTTTCTCAACTATTTAACATTCCAAAACTGACTGTGTTTAACTGGATACTCGCCAAGATGGGCATTTTGACATAATTTTGTATGTATTTGAACGTTTTAGTGCAGTTAAACATGCACTCATTTTGGTATTTGTGGCTCACAAACTGTTTGAGACTGAGCGCGGATTGTGCGCTCCACTAATATAGATCAGTGGTGGTGCGTGCACATTTGGTAGAAGCGCGAAACCTGCGGGAATGACTATAATGCGCAATACAAGCACTATTTAACCGGAGCAAATGAGACGTGTGTGAGAGAGAAGGGGTCGTCGGGCAGAAGAGAGCGAGAATGCGCGGCTGGTGTTATTGCCTGTGCCGCTGGTAACAAAACGGATCGGCTCGAAATCAGAAAGAAGTGAGACTGACCGACCGATCGATCGGTGCATCTCTAAAGAGAATTATTTTTTAGTTTCATAAGAAAAAAATATGTGGATGACGTGGATGAATTTTTTTTAATTATTAATAAATCATTTGATGATCTATTTGTAAAAAGAATTTACATAAAATAACATTTAATATAATTATACTATGATATAATATTACTTAATTTATACAATATGTTGATAGCTGCATAATATTGCTAATGCACTTCTAGATGCATTTTAAATGTGCAGGAATATTGTAGGTCTTTATCTATGACAGATTCTTTTTTTTTTTTTAGCTGCAGAGCATGCTTTTGCTGACTGCATTCTCTCGCTTAATCGTTCATCCACACTGACTGTTCACCAGTAAACCACATCCTGAGGAAGGGAACAAATTACATGAAAAAACAGCAGGCCTGTATCAACCAGACAGACAAAAAACAACTGTAATTGCACTGTATTGTTGCGAACATGAGGTATATTTTTACATCAGGGCCGTTTTCTCTTAGAAGACAAGGGATGTCAAACCGAAGTAGGTGAGAGAAAAAAAATGACAGTACAGTACATAAAAGCAATAGGAGCTCAAATAAGTGTAAAACTACTTTTTCTTTCAACAGCATCTCTTCTGCCTACTTTGATCTCAGTGTGTTCTCACTGAGAGTCTGAAGAGAGGAGGCGGGGCCTCCGTGGTGCTGTGATTGGCCAATTACTCCTACAGTATGACAGTGCTCACCAATCATGTTTGCAAATGATCTGCAAATCGGCTTGAATGGGTGAAACTGGTGGAATAGTGATGGAAAGTCTGATTCTTTCAGGTTGTTCCTGCCAGTTCACCTTCAATGAACCAGGTTAATTTACATCATCATGCAACGATGAAAAGATCTGTGAGGTTGTTTGGTGAATGTTCAGCTCTGTTAAAATAAAGCTGACTTCCAAAACAAGCATTTACAGAGCATCCAATGACTTGGGATCATTAATCATCAAATATGTATTTCTTCTTAATAAAAGTAAAACAACAGTTAAAGGGATAGTTCACCCAAAAAAAAAAAATTAATTTGGCAATCAAACAGTTCCCGGTCCCCACTGACTTCCATAGTATTTTTTATTATGGAAGTCAGCAACTGAGGGTGAACTATGACTTTAATAGTGACAAATTAGTGTTTTTTAAAGCATTTAAAAAAAAAATTACAGTATCTGTTGCTTTTTGTCAGTGTATCAAACATCATAGTCTTATATCTAGCATCTCTGGTGCTTGCAGCAGAAGTCAAACAGGAAACACTGGCAATGTTCAGAAACACTATACCACAATAATAAACACTCTTTATGTCAGATCAACATCAGAAGCACGCATAAGCAAAGCGGTGCATGATTCGTTTGCATGCACGCACTGACAAAGACAGATACTTACTCATTAATAAAATGAAAGGTGATATGTATCACCAATAAGCTGCATGCAAACGCAGCAGTGAATGAAGAGAAAAAATACTGCTCTCGTAATTCCAACATGTCAGTTTCTGGAAAGCTTTTTGCATTTATGCCACAAAGTCAAATGGGCAACATGCAAACATCAGTTGCACGTAATCATGCAAAAGATGAGGGTTTTAATTTGCAGTGCTTGTTTGAATGGCATTCTTTCATTTGCCTCAATGACAACTCGGCTTAAAACTCATTAAAGCACCCAAATGCACACAGCATGTTTTTAAGCATAATAAAGTGTGATATTGTAGCGTAACAGACTAAGTGATTGCATTTTCAAGACTATTTCATGTTCACATGGTGGTAGGATATGACATAATGAGCACTTCTTTGCAGTGTGATTTTCATGATTTCTGTTACACAGTAACATTTTCTTCAATTAATATTATTTTCTAAAAATGTATAAATTAATATTTATAAATGAATAAGTAAATAAAAGTTAAGTATATGTATAGATAGAGAACTGATATTATTGTACACACACATACATCCATACTAACTAAGGGTGAACTATCCCTAAAATACATTTATAATATAAATGTATTTATAATGCATCTATATTATATTTAAAATAAAATTGGCACAAACTGGCATTACATCATTAATCAATTAAAACAATAAAACACATTTTTCATTCATTCATAATGATTTCATGCCTGTTTGTTTGTGGCAAAATTGTATTTTAAATATAATATAAATGCATTATAAATATAACAATTACATTACATATAATTAAAATATATACAAAAAAAAAGCTATACATAAAATCGTTTGAAAAGTAGCATATAGTAAACAAAATCAAATAGTATGACATGTAAATGTGCCCATTTTCAAAGAATCACCCATAAATATGTATCAAAGGTTATGACAGTGTTGAGATGCTCCATTCAGACATTTGTGCGCATTCACTTTCACTTTTAACAATGAAGCTAGTCATTGAGTTCACAGAGTCAGCAGACTTGGTTTGCGAAGCATAAACAGGCTTGTTCAAGACAAAAAAAAGTCCTAAGTGCATGCATTAAACCAGCCTTCTATCGAATAGAGAGGATCTTCCCAGAAGACAAAAGAATGTATTTTTTAATAGCCGTTTATATTCAAGATAATAGCATGCACGATAAAAAGAGATTGCTGTTTTACTTGGCTGTGTGTTTAAAAGAGTGTGGAGAACTTTTAAAATAATGTCAATCAATTAAAGAAGCCATTACGGTTAGAGGTAAAACACCACATTACTATATATACCACTGTTTCCTTGAGTGGTATTTTTTTTAAAGAAAACAAAACAAAAAAGCTAGTTTCTAGGTAGACCATTTTAAGGGGTGGGTTGTGACATGGGTAAGAAATTAACCACTATTATTCAGCAATGATGCATTCAATTGATCAAGTGACACTGAAGACTGGAGTACTGATGCTGAAAATTCAGCTCTGCATCACAGGAATAAATTACGTTATAACATATATTGAAATAGAAAAGTTATTTTAAAATGTACAAATATTTCACAATATTACTGTGTTTTTGATCAAATAAACGCAGCCTTTGTGGGCATAAGAAACTTCTTGGCTAGGAAAATAAATGCCCTTGAAAATCAATTCCAGGGCCAGATATTGTCTATCAAAAAGGGTTGTGACATGGGTAAGAAATTAACCACTATTATTCAGCAATGATGCATTCAATTGATCAAGTGACACTGAAGACTGGAGTACTGATGCTGAAAATTCAGCTCTGCATCACAGGAATAAATTACGTTATAACATATATTGAAATAGAAAAGTTATTTTAAAATGTACAAATATTTCACAATATTACTGTGTTTTTGATCAAATAAACGCAGCCTTTGTGGGCATAAGAAACTTCTTGGCTAGGAAAAAAAATGCCCTTGAAAATCAATTCCAGGGCCAGATATTGTCTATCAAAAAAAAAAAAACATTCCTGAACCTGGTTGGGACCATATATGGAAAATTATGGAAAATTTTCAAGTATGTGATAATAAACGGCGTGAAATTACGTTAAAGCCATGGCTTTATTAGGTTTCATGTCAGTCCAAGTCAACATAAGTGAGAACACACAACTGGTTTCCAAAAGACGTCCTACGTGTTAGAAACTAACAAACAAAACCTCGCACAGCCGGTGTTTATTTAACTGGGCTTTGCCACGGCCCAGACTACTAACGGTAACCAACACAGTCTGGCTACAGAAAATAAGTCACCCGACTACCTGTGTTAAGTGAAAACAAACCTGTGCTATACATAGTTGGTCTTCTAGTCCATGTGCTTATGTGTTTAAGGGCTTCTCCAAGGTGTGGCCCCTCAAACTACAACAGAAGCCTTTGTGCCACAGGATGTAAAAAAGTGCTGCCTTTTCCAAAGGTGAAGGCTAGGACTATTGGAGGAAGAGGCCTTTTGTTGAAATGTTCCAGAGCGATGCAGTCATTTGTCTTTTTATTATCGCTTTAAGGGCACTGGCTTCAAACAGCTTTTCAAAGAACTCAAGGAGTCATCACCAAGAGAAACTTAGCAATCAGGCCATGCTCACTTTGGCTCAACGCAACAGGGCTGGCTTTGTAAAAGAGTCATATAAAGTCTGGGCTGTTTAAAGGGACAGTTCGCCCCAAAATAAAAATGCTGTCATCATTTGCTCACCCTCGTGTTGTTGCAAATCTGTAGGAATTTCTTCACAAAAGCAGATTTTTGGAAAAATATCCTGGCCGCGTTGAGGTGAATGAGGAACTTTGAGCTCCAAAAGTGACAAAAAGCACCATAAAAGTGGTCTATACGAACTTCTGGAGTCATAACCATACAGCAAAATATACATTTATAGTAACATTATAGTTTAGGGACAGTTGTTTCATGATGCATGTTGGCTATTCCCAATTCAGAAGAGCGCACACACAGCCCATGTCTGTGAATGCTTCTCATACTCGCTCCTCTCTGCCCCATGCGGCGCGAATCTCGCATCACGGACGAGCCGTTCATGCTTGCCGCACTCACGCAGCCTGTTTGTAATGCTCATTTATACTCGCACCCGGCTCCACAAGTCTTCACGAGCACATCTGACAGTATGGACGAGGCTTGATGCTTGATACCTGTGCGCAAAAAATCTCGCGAATATGAACATGGTTTTGCGCAGCTAATCAGTGAACAACGGCTCTGTGTAGTTAATGCTGCGCAATGTGAACGCACGCAGGTGATGGAGATTTCCCGCTGATTACAGAACCGGCTTTACTGACAAGATGCGCGTTAAATATCGCATGCGATTTATCGTGCAGCCCTACTTGTATGGGTATAATCAAAGACTTTAGATATACAAAGATGGTGAATTGATATTACTGATATTACTTTTGAATGGGACAAAGTGCAACGCGCAATATGCCGGAATTGTCCTGTCTTCTAAATAAAAGAAGGGACAATAGCTGTATGAACAGATCAACATTGAAAATAAAGAATTTAATTAGCTAATTTTATGACAATGTTATGGGTCTTTTGCATCCTTTTTGTAATGCTTCACAAGTGGCCAGGATATTCTTTAAAAATTATCTTTTTTTTTTCTTCTGCAGATGACATACAGTAGTCATATGGGTTTGAAACAGCATGAAGACTAGCCAGTTATGACTGAATTTTCCTTTTTGAGTCAATGATAGTCAAACATGAAACAGGATGTTTGTGGTAATGATAAATGCAAGTGGTACATTGGTGGAAAGACTACACTTCTAACAGATTTACAAAGACATCAAATATTTGTCGATACCGATCTTTGATATGAACAGCATCAGATTACAGAACAACAGGAAGACAGCTATTTAATCCACAGGCCGCGTGTTATCAAATACTGTTTTTACTGAAAGATCAAGAACACTCAACATAAATAACTAAACAGCTTGGTCACAGAAATTCAACAAGACTTTCATTTGCACCGCTAAATCAAGCGTAACTATTGCTTATTGTATTTGCATTAAAGGGGTCATAGGATGCCCATTTTCCACAAGTTGATATGATTGTTTAGGGTCTTAATGAAAAGTTTGTAACATAGTTTAGTTAAAATTTCTCAATGGTAGTGTAAAAAAACCACCTTTTTTACCCTGTCAAAAACAGCTCTTTTCAGATCAAGCTGTTTTTGTAGCATTCTCCTTTAAATGTTAATGAGCTCTGCTGACCCCGACCCTCTCTTCTGAGCTGCTCTCAGAGAGACTATTTACTTTAGCTGCATTCATCGTGAAACTTGCTAATTAACACATCATTAGGAAAGGCGATTTGCAAAGATTCATTACAAAATATTATACTCACTTCTTCTGTAGATGAGGCTGGATCATGAATGATTTGTGCGAACATAGACGCATTTATGTAGATTGGGGGAGCATTCCCTTCAGAAACAAACGTAATACACTGCGAGTTCAGCGGCTCAGATGTCGGGAGTAAATGATGACTGCTATGTTCATTATTACATCCAACAACAAAACACCTCAAATCGCTTGTTAGAAGTCATTCTTGTCTGCATCTGCTCCGGCGGTGATGCCTGTCTGTGACGTCACACAGACAGGCATCTGAGATTGGCTGAGATCGGCTCGATTTGAGAAAGGGGTAAAGATTTTAGTAGATTACCAAAAAACCACTGGGTGGATTTTTATCATTATAGGGTGGTTGTGTACACACACTGCCAAAACACATTTCAGTTCAAACAACTTGTAAAAGTGCATGTTGTGAATTTTTTCTTTAATACTATTTACTATTATTAATACTTTTATTTTATATCTGGTAAGAGTTTGTATTATGTAAATATGCACTACGCAACTTGTAGTATGATACGTGTTTGGCATAAGTGATGCATTATTGGTTAGGTATACAGCATGCTCTTTAAAACATTTTCCTCCCTCCTTTGTCCTCCTCCTCCTCCCCCTCCTTCATCAACTCTAACAGCTGACGACTTTGCCACATTCTTCATTAATAAAATTTCAAACCTTAAAAATTAAAATTACAAACTTGCTAAAACACATCTGTTCCACCTTTATTTGACCCTCTAACTCCAACACTTTCTATTCTATTTTAATTCTACTTTATATTTTTTTTATTCTTTATTTTTTTTTAAAAACTAGATTTCTATTTTTTCTATTCTATCTACTTGTTTTTCTTTGTTTGTTTGTTTGTGTGTGTGTGTGTATAATATATATACCTTGCTACGTGTACTGTGTTAGGCTAACCGAGACTTGTCATTTGCACTTATATATTGTTGCTCTTTTGTTAGTTTTGACTGCTTTTATTGTCCTCATTTGTAAGTCGCTTTGGATAAAAGCGTCTGCTAAATGACTAAATGTAAATGTAAATGTACAGAGCGGACAAAATGTGACGCAGTTTCCACCTGTGCAGCATCGCTAAGTGCAGGGCAAAAGTTACTGACGACATAAGTTTATTCCATGACATTATGTTTGTAATACTGGATGTTTATACTGCTGAAATCTGTTTCTACATTAAGCCTGTGATGTTTTTGGTGGTTCGCGATCCTTATGATCATTAATTCATCACGTGAAACGCACGTGGAAGTGCCGCTAGCATCGCTGCTTATCTTGCTAATGTTTGTAATATCTAGTTTAAATATGTTTCTATGATCATTAATTCATCACGTGAAACGCACGTGGAAGTGCCGCTAGCATCGCTGCTTATCTTGCTAATGTTTTGTAATATCTACCGTACGATTCCGTACAATATATTTTACATTTGTTATACTTTCCTATCGTAATGAGGATGTTGTATACTGTATCTTAAGTTGTTTATATGCTCCTTTACATCCTGTTTACATCCAGTAATTATTAGTTCACCAATTACACGTTAAGAGAAAGTTGTTGATATTGTTTCACTTGAAATGTTTAGTTTCTTGCACAGACTGATTGATTCGCTTCATAAGACCCCAGTATATCGCCAGGAGCCACAGGGATTAATTTAGAGTTGCCTGCATATGCTTTTTTGACTAACAAGTGACTGTAGCCACTGACTTGCATTTTATGAACCATTGGGACCATGGTTTCAGCACTGTTTTATGGAAGAAGAAAAAAATCCCCTACATTCTGAATGGCTTGACCCTATAAAATGGCCCCTAACAGTTGCTCATCAGCTAGGCCAACCATTAACACAAAGCCAGATTTGTATTTTTGTCTGCATGTTACTTACATGTGCAAGGGAGAAAACAAAATATATGTACTTGTAGTGTACATGTGTGTGTGGGTGTGTGAGCATGTAAATCTGTCTATTTAATCTGTGAAGGACCAGTCCCACTGCACAGGAATCATTAAATACATCCTGAGACTTAAGCCAGGTGTTGCATCTCTCCTTGGCACTATAAATAGCGCCGGTATGGAATGTGAGAAAGCATGCTGGTCTGACTGCCATCATGGATGCTTTGTGCTACAATTACATAACACACAAGCATCTCACAGAAAGCACACTCAAAGTACGCCGCACAATGCCGTCACCCAGGCATCTCATAAAGTCCATGGGAAAAGAATAGACAGCGAAAGAGAAAAAGAGGAGGAGGAGGGGCCGGTAACCTCCCGATACCTGTCCCGACACGAAAGATCAGGGAGAGGCAGATTGCGTTTGATTATGTCTTCTACACCCCATTCTTTCTCTGACATACAGGTCATTCAGGTGAACATAAAGGCCTGTTGTAATCAGGGATGCTGGTTAAATGGTTGTATGGAATGCCATGCAGGAACCTGACCCATGGTTTCGTTATCGAACTTCAAAGCGGCGACGCAGAAACACGTTCGCAGCAGTTGTTTCGGACAGGGGGTCAAAGCGTCTTCGCTACTCTTCGCAGAGCCTCGGACTTCCTCGCCAGCTGTTCTTGATTTCCTCTACACCACCGCCTCTTCCCCCTCGAGCTCCTCATATAAACGTCCCATGGACGCCACCTGACTCTTCTGATGCGTTCAGGGGTTTCTGGCACGTCACTGCTGAACATTCGGAGTTTAGTGCAGCATTCATTATGACGTGAGCAAAAATGCAATTAGTTTTGTGCTGTCGGCTCTTTTTTTTTATTGAAACCAAAACAAAAGGGAAAATGAAAGAAACTCTGCAGAAGGCCTTGTAGTTTTCTCCTGAATTTGAACAGCTGTTATTCTGCCCCACGCAAGTCACGCACCTCATGGGCTATTAAATATTTAGGCGAATTTGTTTTGTGCTCTTAACTACCAATAAGAATGTTGTCCTATTTTGTGATCCACTCCACAAAATTCTTAGGATTTTTTCCCCCAAAGTCGGCATGGAAATGTCATGTGGGACTGCTTTAGAAGACCTCAGAATCTGCATTTTTCTGTAGTGAACACCAATGATGTTCCTTTGATTTATTAAGAATTTTAATATATAGGGGGGAAAGCGCGGTAAGTTGAGCCACTTTAAGCTAAGCTGTCCTTTATTCAAGCAGAAATGACATAAAGAGTATTAAAATGACTTCCATCATATTTAAGGACATCAGCTAGTAGCTGATATGAGAAGAAAACATCTACAGTATAAGGCCACAGAATGTCATAGTCTAGACAATGTCATAGACAATACAAAGTTCATTTTAAATAAAAATATGAACAATAGGAAAAATGCACTAATGCACAACCTACAAAGTCTTATTTTTATTATAAAAACCTGACATATGAAATAATTGCAATAGTTCACTGAACCTAGGGCTGCACAATTAATCGAATTTCTAATCGCGATTACAATTACAGATGCCACAATTACGTAATCGTTCAAAGCGGCAATTAATCATTCCAAGTCCACTTATATTATTCTGCACGCTTAAGATGCTTTTTTTTCCTACATGTTATCTTAAGGGTTTTTCCATTTTTAGTTTTAGTATAACACTATAATACCATTTATATTTTTACTTTTTTTAATCATTTAAAGAAGAAACCATTCCGATGTATAGTAGACATTTGAGACTTAATACTATAGAAAAGCACTAAACGTTTTTCAGTTAGAGTGTTTTCAGCTTGTTTATTTTCATATAAAAATATGGCATGCAGTTGCATCAAACAATGGTATAAACATCATTCAATGTAAATTGTGATAATCGTAATTAATAATCGCAATTACAATTTCAAGGGAATAATCGACAATTATGATTTTTGTCATAATCGTGCAGCCCTAACTGAACCTGAATTTTTTTTTTTTCTTGATTATCATATTTGATACATCATGCTTTTATATAGTATGAAATGATGAGAATGTGAAGCTCAAACTCCAGGAATGTATTTTTTGTATCATATTTGATAATCATATTTTAACATGATTTTTCTAAAATATGATGTATAATCAAATAAACCGAGATGTAGCTTCAGTCCAGTAAGCATTCATCTTAAAACATTATTAAGAATATAAAAGTAGATTGTGTGCAACAGGTTTTTCAGCAAAGTTTTGATCATGTTATTGATTAGAGGCCATAGAAATTTGCTTATCAAATATGATACACTAGGCTTTATAGGGTTAATATTTTCATAAACCAGCCCGGTAAAGTAAAAAATTAAGCTCCAAATAACTATTAGTTGAGCCACTGGCACAGCTTACCCCAAAGCATCTGACACACTTTACTTCACAGCTTCCAAAAAAACGTGTAAGTATTATTATTATTTTGCATTAATGCTTGTCATTTTTCTCATGTGCATCTTTCAGTCATGTGCAGCTCTACGTGACTAGGCTGTTCTAAATGTATACAGTAGGAAATATTTACAGTAAGCTAGATTAAGGGGAATTTTCTCTATATACTAGTTGGAGCTAAACTCTGCAGGACACCGGCCCTCCAGGACCGAGTTTGGACAGCCCTGTTCTAGTACTACCAGTCCTCTGGCATAAAATGACCGCATGGTGCACGACTAATGGAGTAAATCATAACGTTCCCACTTTTACCTCCATAAGTCAAATGGCAAAAATAAAAAAGCTGCTGATGAACACACACAGGGTGGATGCATGGTATTTTCTTTTACGGCCAGTCCCAATCGAGACTAAATATTTCACAGTTGGCTCTTCTCTCACACTCACATAAACACAGGCAGGCTCTCATGGAGCGTGAGTGGGCTGAAGGCGAGGTTCAGACTTCACGATGACGGACCTTCCCTTCCATTAGAGTCTCTCCACTCAGAGCTTTTAAAACTTTACTGCATTACGTCACACAAAAAAGCAAGAGACTGCATTTGAGGACGGGCAATAAAGCCTGTAAAACCTTGATGAAAGTGAAAGAAACCTCCCCTGCACTTCAGCAGGACAGAATGTGGTTAAAAGTTCAGCTGCTCCGACGCGAGCTTCATGTCAATGGCCTCAGTGACTCGGCAACCACTGAGCTGCTCTTCATGGTGGAACGTCAGCTACGAGCACCCATAACCTGTTGAGACATGCTTTGGTTTTATCAAACGTTGTTCGTTCTGGACTGTTGTGGTAATGTTTGATACCATCTAAATGGGTAACTGAAGAAAAAAAGGTCTAAATTCCCTGTGTAACACTTTTACAGGAAACATTATTTAGCTTTTCTGTACAAAATCAGGTAAATTCATTAACATTATAGATAACAGTTTGATATCAGATTATTTTCTCTTCAAGATGGCACTTCAGTCCAGTATTTCTAGGGCTGTCAAAATCCAACTCTGGCCAATAATTATCTAATCATCCAGCCATGTATTCTAAGAGTACCAGGACAGCTGAAGGTCACACTATCTTGACCTTTCCTTTTCCTTATAGTTCTAGCACCTCTTCACCACTTACAATATCAGTGAGCAGCTCTTAAAGAAACAGCTAACGCAAAAATAAAGATTCTATCTTTATTTACTCACATTGACATGGCTTATTCTACACAATGTAAGTTTGCAATAAAAATTGGCAATCAATATCCAAAATGCACCATTAAAAGACTGCGAAGCACTATAATATGACTCTTTTGAAGCCATATTGTGCAAAGCCAGAGCCATGTCTTCAATATTGTCCAAATTCACAGTATTTATAAAACAGTAGACAAAAAGTCTCTGGATCACCTACTATTTCTGGCAAGATTCATCCAATGGACACTTTACTATGCCATTAGGCCACGGGAAAGGATTTGTGATTGGCAGCGAAGCAACGCAACTGGCTGGTACTTTAGGTCACATGACACATGACAATGACAACATGACGAATGTAGTACATCTTGATTATATTCATACTACACACATTCATACTACATAGAAAATACTTTAAAGGAACTTAAGGGAATAAAGAAAAAGAAAGAAAAACTGTCAATTAACTAGAATTTATTGTGAAGTAATCCATTAGAACTGTTTGCAATTTACATTTTTCTTTTATAATTGGCCAACATTCACTCTTAATCGAATGCCTCATACGTCAAAAATGCCTGTTAATGCTTCTTGTCTTATCACATTCAATAATAAATTATATGAATCATTTTAAAGATAGACTACATTTGAGATTCGAAATGGCATAATTCATAATTAAAAAAAGGCAAAAATGTACCAAAAATGTTGCCTCACTGGAAATGCAACACTGTTGGGCATTTAACATTAAATCAAAATGTTAAACATAAAAACGAAAAGTTTAGCTGCTTGCATCATGCTGAAATTCATGTTTGGTTTCTGTAAACCGTAAACCCTGCCTTCAAACATTTTGACACTGACGAACGCTGAAAGACCTCTGAAGTAGACATCCCAAAAATTCATTTAAAAAGTACTTTTTGTCATCCTAAAAACATATAAAGTGTTGCATAAAAGAGCAGCATTAAGAATATTAAACAATATGGGTAGACAACTAAGCCAATATCTGATTATTGGAGGAGGACACATCCTAGAGAGCAGAGGTCATGTAAAAAAAAACAGACAGCTCACTCTTTACATCTTTGCAACTAATTTCTTTCCCAGATTTTAAGATGCACATACAATTTCCAAACACCGTGCCATCTTCTCTTAATACATGCGTATTTGACTGAAAAACATTAAATTCTGACTTCAGACACAACTTTCCTTCTAAATGTACTCAACGCCACAAGTCAGTCAACAAGTTAGTATGGATATTGAGCATGTGGAATTAGATCAGACAGAAATGACATACGCTAAGGCAACAGACGTCCACTCACAAGCCAACTGGCCATTTACAATGAGTCAAATTCAATTTTCACGCCTATCAGTCTCGGCCCAACACAAGCTTCAGCGCTTCTGCTACATATTTGTGTTGCTGGTACCACAGCACATCCATCCAATGTGACAGTCACTGCTAGACTGGGTGTGGATAAACAATGGTTTAACAAAATATCATTTGAGAAATATGTATGCCCGGCCTATTGGAGCAATAATAATGATTTTGCTGAGCGACATCAAAACTTTTTAGGCTTTAAAAGACAGTCAAAAAATATATCCCATCAATATGATGTTCCTACTGTATGATACTGCAATGAACCAATTTAAAAAAAAATAGCACATCCATCCAATGTGACAGTCACTGCTAGACTGGGTGTGGATAAACAATGGTTTAACAAAATATCATTTGAGAAATATGTATGCCCGGCCTATTGGAGCAATAATAATGATTTTGCTGAGCGACATCAAAACTTTTTAGGCTTTAAAAGACAGTCAAAAAATATATCCCATCAATATGATGTTCCTACTGTATGATATTGCAATGAACCAATTTAAAAAAAAAAATTAAATAAGAGAATTGTATTATTCATTTTATTATTACTACTTCATTTTATGATTAACATTTGTGCTTTGCAGAAAATCTTTTACTTAATTTGCTATTCCCAGTCAAAAATAACCAACCTTAAATAAAAATAAAAAAACCACACTTGTAAATCTCTCATTGTGCTATATTATCACCAAATCTTGGATTCAATCTTTTTTTTTAGCTTGTTTCCTTTTAGCACAGGTTTAGCATTTCTTTTTTATCTGATCAGTTGTATGTCATTGATCTGAGCTCATTCACCTCTGTTTTTGAATGAAAAAACATTATTTGTGGACAATTTTGGCAATGTTCACTCAAAAAACTGAGGTGCATGAGCTCAGATCAATAATATAGCATAGTGAGAAATTTATAAGCAATTTTTTGTAGGCCGGTCATTTTTGATTGGGAACACCACATGTGTAACAAGCTGGTGGGGGGGGGGGGGGAAAGAAAATCCTCTCCTTGTCAAAATCATTGGAAGAAGTTAACCAGCCATTGTTTGATCAAGCAGTTGGGGCATGTGTGTTTGTGGGGGGAAGCAAGAGGGGGGAGAGGGGGGGGGGGGGGGGGGGGGGGGGGGAATCACTAAAATCAGTCAACACAATCAGTAAGTTTTAGTCCAATGTAATAACATTTGCAACTTGCAATTTAGGGAAAAAGAAAATCCTCTCCTTGTCAAAATCATTGGAAGAAGTTAACCAGCCATTGTTTGATCAAGCAGTAGAATAAATACAGTAGAAATCTAGTTTCACTTAAAATAATCAAAGCATATTTAGCTTTTCACTGAATGAACAGCTAAAAATTATGTTAATAATTTTCATTTATGCTATATGCACGAATAGCACTTGATACAATTTTTTTTAACTAAAACATATAAAAAATTGGCATACTGACTGTTCTGTGAATGTCCTGAGTGATAATGCAAATGAGTGTTTGAATCTTTTAAACCGATTAATTCAAATGAATAACGGATTCACAGAAAGAATCAACCATCCCAACTCTTAACGCTAGAAATCAAGTTTAATTTAGAGATTTGCAACCACATTTGACAGACAGCTTTGTTTAAAGCAATGAACAAGGCATTCCTTGAGAATCAAACCCATGACCTTGGTGTTGCTAGCACTATGTTCTACTGTTTCACATACAGGAAAGTCTTTTAAATATATCTATTATAAATACTATTATATTATCTGTTTTAACATTAGAACAACTTAACTTGACGTAACTTTTTAGCATCTGGCTGAAGCAGCAGCTCAAATGTTCCTTGTTTTATATATGACGCAGTATTTCTTTTTCTCTCAATTCTTTCTTTCTGCTTTCACTGGCTTGCATTCACTATCAGTCTTTTTTTGCTCTCTGTACTTTAGCCTCCTCCTTTGCATCTGTCTTCATTTAGATGGGTCTAAACGACGTTTATTCTTCAGGATTTCACATGGCACAGTTTCCAGCGAAGCGGAGTGGTCTGCCAGCTCCAGACTTCTTGAATGGGAAGGAGAGCCCCTCATCCGCCGTCGTCATGGGTTACGACGTGCACTCCACATCGCCTAAGTTGTCAGAGGAGGCCAGGGTCGGATTACAGCCTTGCTTAGGAATTCACCCCTCACCATTTCTTAGACATGTAGTCAGTCACTCATTCTTTGAAAAGACACCAACACAATGCTACTTCCATGAGAGGTTGCCAAAGAAAAAAAATGACCTAAGGTCCTGGTTAACAGGCCTGCTCTCGGTTAATGTTCCATGTTGATGCTGTCGACTTAATAATGCAACAATCTACTAATTCAGGATGGGTCAAAATGATTAAATAGTTATGCAACAATCAACTAGTTACTGAAGATTTTCTTCAACTATTTGAATCTCAGTTTTTCAAATGGCACATAAAGTTCAACTTTTAAATAATTATATATAATAAATGCATGTGATTGGAGTGTACTGGACGCATAACAAATGGAAAAATTATTATAAATAATTCCTCAAGACTGACTAGTTGTCCAGAAAATGCACTGAAAATCAACTGTCCACGTCATTTACAAAAACATGCTGTTTATTTCACCTCCAAACTATAATTATTCCAAGTGAAATAAGATGTTCATGGGAAAAACGTAGGGAAGATTACCAATTCGATTTGATTAAATATCGATTATTTTGGATATATATCAGGTACAGCACATGCCAAATTTTCTCAACTAATGCTGTAAAATATTCATGAGTCAGTTGGTGCTACATTACTATAATATTGAAGGTTAAAGTTGACTGATTTGTTAAAATTACACTTAATGAAGTTTTTAATATAATAAAGTTACAATTACATAATAACATTTCTACTTCAATTTGTTTATTTGAAATATAAATATTTATTCAAAAATAACTTAAACATCGAAGAACAGTAAAATTTATAATGAATGTTACATGGTGCATATATTTAGCAAAATACCCCTCTCTACAGTTTATTTTTCTATCTGACTAATGAGTTTATGGTCACCGAATATGTTTTTTCTGAGGTAAATGTGACGTTACGTGACATTGTTTACAAGACTTTATATTGACGTCTTTGCATGGCTGAAACGCAGATTGAGCGATTACATGAGACAGGATACGGATTGTAAAGCTGTACTCTTTTCTTTTAACTTACCTTCGGATGTTTAGTCATGTTTATTTTGTGCTGAAGCTGGTATTAATGTGGAGCAGATGATCAGCTCTACCGCGTCTGTAGAACTGAGGCGCTACAGCGATCTGTCACTCCACATCAAACAGTGCCAAAACGCCATTTATTGTTTGAATACTGCAATACAATGGACAGAATTTGAAATTTGACACTGTTTCATATTAAAAGTACCAAAGCACAATGCCGATTGCGATTTATTGGATGGGAGGTGCCCTTCAATGTTCCGTCCATTAACTGAAAACAGGCTACACTAATCGATTCTTGGGATTTAAGAATCGATATCGTTCCATAAAAATGAGAATCATTGATATTTTTTACCCCGCCCTAGTGTGCATTACTGTATTTCTCACAGTAACAGGAACCAAAGTTGCATTTGCAAGTAACAGATCTTTATATCTCATAATTGCAATGTTGTATTTAGCCTAACAGTTGTGACTACTTCCGTTAAGCAAACTTTCTCACAATTTCCCATTTTATATTTTACTCTGAGGTGGAAAGCCTTCTGTAATATAGTTTGCATTAGTGTATATCTCACGGTAACAGGAAGTAAAGTTGCAGATTATTTTGGATATATATCAGGTACAGCACATGCCAAATTTTCTCAACTAATGCTGTAAAATATTCATGAGTCAGTTGGTGCTACATTACTATAATATTGAAGGTTAAAGTTGACTGATTTGTTAAAATTACACTTAATGAAGTTTTTAATATAATAAAGTTACAATTACATAATAACATTTCTACTTCAATTTGTTTATTTGAAATATAAATATTTATTCAAAAATAACTTAAACATCGAAGAACAGTAAAATTTATAATGAATGTTACATGGTGCATATATTTAGCAAAATACCCCTCTCTACAGTTTATTTTTCTATCTGACTAATGAGTTTATGGTCACCGAATATGTTTTTTCTGAGGTAAATGTGACGTTACGTGACATTGTTTACAAGACTTTATATTGACGTCTTTGCATGGCTGAAACGCAGATTGAGCGATTACATGAGACAGGATACGGATTGTAAAGCTGTACTCTTTTCTTTTAACTTACCTTCGGATGTTTAGTCATGTTTATTTTGTGCTGAAGCTGGTATTAATGTGGAGCAGATGATCAGCTCTACCGCGTCTGTAGAACTGAGGCGCTACAGCGATCTGTCACTCCACATCAAACAGTGCCAAAACGCCATTTATTGTTTGAATACTGCAATACAATGGACAGAATTTGAAATTTGACACTGTTTCATATTAAAAGTACCAAAGCACAATGCCGATTGCGATTTATTGGATGGGAGGTGCCCTTCAATGTTCCGTCCATTAACTGAAAACAGGCTACACTAATCGATTCTTGGGATTTAAGAATCGATATCGTTCCATAAAAATGAGAATCATTGATATTTTTTACCCCGCCCTAGTGTGCATTACTGTATTTCTCACAGTAACAGGAACCAAAGTTGCATTTGCAAGTAACAGATCTTTATATCTCATAATTGCAATGTTGTATTTAGCCTAACAGTTGTGACTACTTCCGTTAAGCAAACTTTCTCACAATTTCCCATTTTATATTTTACTCTGAGGTGGAAAGCCTTCTGTAATATAGTTTGCATTAGTGTATATCTCACGGTAACAGGAAGTAAAGTTGCAAGAAACTACGATTTTTTTTTATCTCATAATTGCAACTTTGTATCTCACATTTGCTCATTTATTTCTTTTTGTGAACTTTCTCACAGTTACACATTTTATTTTTTACTCCGAGTTAGAAACAGGCTTCAGTATTATTGTGTGAATTAGTGTACTTCGCACAGTAGCAGGAAATACCTGCATTTGTGAGAAACTTACATCTTTATATCTATAATTGCGACCACGTATCTCACAGTTTGTTTCTTTTCGTAAACTTTCTCACAATTACCCATTTTACTCTTGCGGTGGAACGGCCTTCCGTAATATAATTTGCATTAGTGTTATTTATCATGATAACAGGAAATAAAGTTACATTTGCAAGAAACTCAGATCTTTTAATCTCAAAATTGCGACTGCATGTCAAAGTTGCAACTATTTCTTTTAGTAAACTTCGTCACAATTACCCATTTCATATTCTACTCTGAGGTGGAACAGTAACAAGAAAGAGTTGCATTTGCAAAAACTCAGATCTTTCTCTCTCATACTTGTGACTTTGTATGCCACAGTTGCGACTACCACTTTTGGTAAACTCTCAAAACTAACAATTTTACATTTCACTCTGAGGCGGAAACAGGCTTCCAAATTGTAGTGTGCTTTAGTGCATCATGTCTTCTAAGTTCAAATTAGCTGATCTGTCACTAGCTTTATAGCAGGCTACATGAATAACTGAAAATACTCAAAGAAATCAAAATTCAAATCAGTACGCATTACGACTACACTCAAGGGCCTACCTTCTCAATGCCAACGTGACGTCTACGCCTGAATATGTTCAATCTCCGAGCAGACCATCATAACAGACGTAGATGGGTTTTCTGTTTAGTTTGGGGCTGGCTGGCTCTGGCCGGACTCTCTAATGATTTCGGAAGCCTGGCTTCAGCCATGTAAACAGACTGTGTGGCCTATAAACTCTGCTTTTCCTGTTATCTGCTGCTAGTCGAACATTTGGACGAGAGTCTGCGTGCCTTGTGCCTCATTTTCTGCTCCAAACACGGCGCGATAAACAAATGGGGGGGACAGTCACACACACATGGACAAAGAACAAACAAAGCAGACCCTCACTGAACAAGCGCTCTCTTACACACATAGGCCTGCACACATCAATAAACACAAGACCACTTTAAAAAGACAGATTTCCTGATGTTCACTCCATGTGCAAAACTTGAAAAGCAGAAGCAAGACAAGAAACATGTTTGTAGTAGCAGTACTAGTAGTAGCAGTA
Source organism: Sinocyclocheilus grahami (assembly GCF_001515645.1). Classification (NCBI taxonomy): domain Eukaryota; kingdom Metazoa; phylum Chordata; class Actinopteri; order Cypriniformes; family Cyprinidae; genus Sinocyclocheilus; species Sinocyclocheilus grahami. Next base: position 127,493 of record NW_015506853.1, on the reverse strand, counting down.
TAGTTTTTAATGACATGTCAGCAACTGAGGCTATTTTCATAGCAAGAACTGAGTTAGGTAAAAATAAAACCAAACAAAAATTCGAAAACTTTTTCTGGAATAAGCTTACTAAACAAGACCATAAGTGAGCTTATTGAACTAAAAAAATGTGTCTACTTGTATTAAGAGCAGGACGGTGAAACATGTTCGTAAAAAGGCTTTTTTCAATATTTGTACAAAGCATTGTGAAACGTCCCTTCAACAACTATGTGCACTTGAACCCGCTGTCCTTTGAGAGAAACTCTATTGGAGGTGTGGAAAATAAGAATAAACCAAGCTTCTCTCATGAATTCTCATTTTAGAAATTCTCTACATTATTCAGTTACATCAGCGACCAGGAAGGCAGCTAATGTTACTGGCCTAGCCTAGCGCCCTCTGTTCAACAACATAGCGAGGTAGACTGTAAATCTTACACTTGTCAAAACCTGGTCATTTATGGTAAACTCCAGGCTAAGGGCAACAAAGAGCACAGGAACTGAACACATCACCTTGTGCCTCCAGGCCACAGGAGAATTTGGGCAATTAACGGACACAACAGTGCAAAACGTTTGTGGAAGCTATGGCTAACCAGGTTCGCCGGCTCCATATTTTGCGATCACTGAACAATGTCAAGACTGAACTCTGAAGGATCCCTGAGAAGCAAGCTGAATGACGCATCGAGATGTAGCTGGAGATCAAGATCATGGCAAACTGCAAAGCAGCAAAATCTGAATGACTCGGTGGATTGTGACCGCAGCTCAAAAGAGATACAAGAAGTGATTCACTTCAGATTCACTTTCTAAGCAAGTGTGAATTGTGAATAGAATATTGTTACTTTTGAAATGTACAGACAGAAAATAGGCCCCCCCATCTCTAAAACAGGTCTGCTGAAATCAAAACAACAGGACTGTAGTACAACTAACCTTAATAAGAAGAATATACTATTTCTTGCCTTTCCATTATCATTTTCCAAAAACACTTACAGCGTTTTTACAGCTAAATGTACTTTCACACGGATTATGTCACAGTGGGGAAAATGTCCAATTAAAACCTTTGCTTTATTGTATGCAATATCTCGCTGCTATGATAATGCCATTCAATGTCTGCCAAAAAGACGACTGGAACTACAATCTATCTACCCTAGTATTGTGGTTCTGGTTCACATCTAGCTCAATCTGAATCAACCAAGCTTCAGACGACCCTTCAGGATAGCGGAATAGTGGTCGTCTGGCGAGGCCTTATGTTTCAAAACACCAGCAAAGGAAGCAGCGGTTATTGTGGTATCGGTGGCAACGAAGACAAGCGTCGTTCACATCGCCTTATAAACGGGTTGACCTGGTTCCTACTGCGTTTATGTTAACTAGCAGCGCGTGTTGAAAAGGTGGCAGCTGTAACATATCTACCATTTCCTCTCACACAGCTCACGTTATGTAGCCCACCTCAGTGAAAACGTAGCATACAGCGAATATAGCTTGTGGTCTTGTATTTTTAAAAAGCACGACGCGTAAAACGGATGTAGGAGGCTGATGTTTTCCTTCGTCTGACCCTGTAACACGTACCAACTGTCAAACGATACAATGTAACAGCACTACGACGCTGGCGTTCTGAGGTCGGTTACAGATGAAAGCACCGCTGGAGGTGTTTGAAACAATGTTACAGGATAAATCCAGATTACACCATCACGATAGGCGCACGAGCAGCGGTCAAATCGAGCAAAGTACGTGAGATTCAAGCACGATAAATCACATTTCCGCGGTAGTTTTCCCGTACTCACCCTCTCTTGCCTTCAGGAGAACCGTGTTTGCAACAATATTCTCCAGCTCCATCAAAAAACCCCTCCGTCGTATTGCCGTGGAAGCCGAAGAGTAGCTAGAGCTCCTTATTGCGCCTCCCAGCCGAACACGCTCTTTTCCGTCCGTACAAAAGTATTTAAAACAAAAACCTAGGCATTTTAAACTACCAACACACGTATAGACAAGTAAAGCAACGAATCGCTGGCGCGCGCGTGCGCTTGCTGTAGTTTGCGCCACAAAACGCGCGAGGAAGGCATTGCCTGTTCAAACGAGCCACTGGCGACATGTCAGAGACGGCAGGCCGGGGTCTACATCCTCTGAGGGTGCACGGCAGAAAACGGATCAAGTATCGCACGGTTGATCACAGAGGAGTTTAGTTGTTGAAGTGCCGCTGTCACTATCAGCGTGCTCCCTCTCTCGGTGCGTAATCGCAGCAGGGCTGGGTTTCTGCTTTCAGTTGTAATTTTTGGCTGGGTCCCAAGCGGCTTTCCCCGTGGCTCCGGTCAGGTGTACAGCGGCATTCAAATGGCGAAGGGATGCGTGCGGTTATAACAGTATATGAGATTCATCTTTAGCGCTTGTCATGTTTCCTTGTCATGCCTATTCAACAAGCGTTTGGAAGGGGCGTGTCTAATGCAGCTGTGACGCACGCGCTGAGAGCAAGCATGCATGGCTGTCGAAGGATATTTGATAGCAGCTCATTCAGTCGGCGCTGGGCGCAACAATAAAAATTGGGATAGCCCGGGATTCAAAGTCAAGGCCAATAAATAGCAAATGAGAAGAATTACACCCTGTTTTGATTTAAACGGTGGCCATTTTTACTCAACGTTACATTTGCATGGCGATTATAAGTTTTGTGTACTTAGGCTAATTGAGCAACTTTTGATTAGGACTTTGAATGTAGCTACAGATCCATTCCCGCGCAGAAACGGGATAAGTATATAAACTAGAATTAAGCAATATGCCTTTTAACACCGCTGTGATTCGACAATAAATGCCTAGTTAATCACTGATGATATTCAGACCAACACAAATGCGATTTGTGGTATCGTTTTTATAAATCGATTCATTAAAAAACGTTAAAAAAAACTACAACAACAAAAAAAACGTACATTTCAGATAAAAATTTGACCCTTTAGTACATATATTTTTGATTATTTGTCAGCGAAAATAGTGCCAAAACCAATGCATCAAGTTCCCTTTCATGGGAACTGCGAACTGCGTCCTCTAGGGGTCGCTATGGGGAAACCTAGAGGACGCAGTGATGGCGATTATAAGTTTTGTGTACTTAGGCTAATTGAGCAACTTTTGATTAGGACTTTGAATGTAGCTACAGATCCATTCCCGCGCAGAAACGGGATAAGTATATAAACTAGAATTAAGCAATATGCCTTTTAACACCGCTGTGATTCGACAATAAATGCCAAGTTAATCACTGATGATATTCAGACCAACACAAATGCGATTTGTGGTATCGTTTTTATAAATCGATTCATTAAAAAACGTAAAAAAAAAACTACAACAACAAAAAAAACGTACATTTCAGATAAAAATTTGACCCTTTAGTACATATATTTTTGATTATTTGTCAGCGAAAATAGTGCCAAAACCAATGCATCAAGTTCCCTTTCATGGGAACTGCGAACTGCGTCCTCTAGGTTTCCCTATAGCGACCCCTAGAGGACGTAGTGTCTCGTTCCCTACTCAGGGAACCATGGTTACATAAGTCACCTGAGACGTTCCCTTTCATGGGAACTTCGACCTGCGTCCTCTAGGTTTCCCTATAGCGACCCCTAGAGGACGTAGTGTCTCGTTCCCTACTCAGGGAACCATGGTTACATAAGTAACCCGAGACGTTTTGTCAATGCACATACTGAAATCCGGAGTGGAATCGTGGAGGAGTGGACGGACATTTCACCTCACCCGGTTCGAATCCCACTCCGAATTTTCTCTGAAACTTTAGCAACTAATAATGGACATCCAATAAAGTGAAATTTAGGGAATTTACCCCTTAACAATGCTCTACATTTGACATATTCTCAAGAAACTGTATGATCTGCACTACAAACATGATTTTTCTAAGTTCAATTTCTAAATGTAAACTATTTCACATACCGCATTTTATGTAGGCAAAATTATTAGACTCACTGTAATAAATCTGCAATTTAGTGTAATATATTCACTGTAGATATGGCCCTCTTCTAAGTAGCCTATGTGAAAACACCGCTGTGCCATTTTAGCTTGTGTCTAACAAGCTTTAATCTGTGATGTCCTTCTCTCTGAGACTTCTTGCCTCAAAACAGAACAAAGGCAAAATCACTCCCTAGCTGCCGATTAATACAAGAACATGCTTCACATGAAAATCCTAATTGGGCTACTGTTCAAGTATATACTAAACCCATATGGAAGATTAAACAAATAATAATAATTATAATTTTTTTTTTAAATAATATTATTGTCCTATTCAAACATCTAATGTAAATACACTCTAACATTTTAAAACCTTGTTTATTGGCTTCTAAAAACACTTTTGGAGATTAATCATCAAACATAATTTTACATCAAAATTAAATGTGGTTTCTCAGAGGCAAGTGGAGTGAAAAATTAAAGAAAAGTAGATTTTCATTGGTAAAAAATAGGTTTAATAGAACAAAAATATTTCATGTATTTTACACAATATACCAACTTAATAACCATAGCGTCATATCCATAACATAGTGAACACCGAAATAAACTTATTTTCTTGTATACCATTATTGTTGTTTAAACTAAAAGCCAACAGGCCAAGTGCTTCAGTTTGGTGCTCCATCCTACATTTCACTATGGCATCTGCCATAAAAGAAACACAGATGGTGGGCGATTCTCAAAACATGACTTTACAGCAACTAGTGAAACAAAATCTTGAAGTCACAATCTCGTGAGACTCACTCCTCTATCATTGGACAGAATGATTTCAGGACAGAATGTCGTCTCAAATCAAACAAAACCACCCAATAAAACAAATAAAATCATCAAAAAAAACAAACAAACAAAGTTGTTTCAGAAATCATCTAACGTGTCAGCTTTAGGGATGGATAAGCCTCGCTCTTTCACCGCCTGTAGCTTCAGTCTCTCTGACTCTTGCTTGGCTTGCTGTTCTGTCCGCTGTTCCTCCAGGATCTCCTCAATGGAAACTCTCTGGAGGACCTGATCACACTCTTTATCCAGATCCTGGAAGGAAAAAATAGCACAAGGTTACATTTCAGTGAGTAGTGGCAAGATTTATGATTGGTTGCCTTCATGAAATGTTGCTTCTTCATACACAAAGTCATAAAACCCTTCCAAGGGCAGAATGAACATGTACTTACTACTTCTCCAAGCAAGACGACATTTTCTCCTCTGACAACAAATATCCCACGAGGTATGTCACCAAATTTTTTACCAACGTGAATACGTTCAACAGTTTGATGCAAAACTAAATTAGCTGTGGAAAAACAAAAATAATGTAACAAGTTCACGGTTGAAACATAATGGTACATTTTACAGTACTGAATATTGTCAATTTCCTTTGCACATTATTACTGGTCTAAAAAGGCTTAATTCACCCAAAACTTACATTTCTTTTTCTCACTTGTGACCCTGGACCACAAAAGATTTATACATTTATACAGGACAATATTTGGCCGAGATACAACTATTTGAAAATCTGGAATCTGAGGGTGCAAAAAAATCTAAATATTGAGAAAATCGCCTTTAAAGCTCCTCCAAATGGCCTTAGCAACGCATATTACTTTATCAAAAATGAAGTTTTGATATATTTACGATAGGAAATTTACTAAATATCTTCATGGAACATGATCTTTACATAATATCCTAACGATTTTTGGCATAAAAATCAATCATTTTGACCCATACAATGTATTTTTGGCTATTGCTACAAATATACCCCAGCTGCTTTTGTGCTCCAGGGTCACATTTACTCTCCCTCATGTGGTTACAAATGTGTACCGACTTTCTTTTTGCGAAACGCAAAAGATATTTTGAAGAACGTTGGGGTCCATACATCATTGGACCCCATTGACTTTTACTGTACAGGCAAAATAAATTAATTAATATATTTTTCCTGTTTTGCATACAGGTATGGACTGACATGAGTAAACTACACATCACATTATTAGTACACATCGAATTATATTTTATTTATTGAGACCTTCACCCAAACACCAAACAGTGGAATGCCTATAATGCAATATTTCCTTGCAAGTTAACAAGGTCAGGCCTCTATACATACCAAACTGATCTATACTTCTAAGGATCCCAATCAATGTTCTTCCGTCGCGAAGCAGAACAAGGTGTTTCTCTAACAAGGGGGAAATCAAAGCATCGTCAGTCACATCAATACTGTTGAACTTGAATATTTCCCCATGAGTTTATTATATATGATCATACGAACATCTGCACTGAGGCGATTATTATTCATGCGAACTAGTCCATCTTGCGGAACAAGAGCCAACAGGACAGGATTTCTATTTTTATCTTAAACATGTAACGTTACCACCAACGTGACTTTTATAAAAGCTCAAAGATGCTAGGCGAGCATCATTACACAACGCTAGCTGTGTGTCTCAGCGGGTGAATTCACTCAAATACTTTTTCAATTCTTTTGCAGTAAACTTACTATCAATGTCCTCGATGAGGCTCGCAGTCCCTGGCATGTAATTCATTTTGCTGACATTTGGGAGATTATTTTAAACGTAAAGTATCAAGCCATGGACCATTTCAAATGTGTATCCTTGCAGGATGTAACACTGTGGAAGTGCTTCTTCTTCTTTTGTGTTTAATGGCGGTTGGCAAACCAGCTTTTGGTGCATATTCCGCCACCTACTGGGATGGAGTGTGAGGCGATGATATCAAGGGAAATGCTCATTCAAAAAAAAAAAAACCACTTCTACCTATATTTTATTATATAAATTTGTTCTTTTCAGAAAATGAATAAGAGCTCTATAACCTTTATGAGAACTGTTTAACACATCGATGAGGCTCGCAGTCCCTGGCATGTAATTCATTTTGCTGACATTTGGGAGATTATTTTAAACGTAAAGTATCAAGCCATGGACCATTTCAAATGTGTATCCTTGCAGGATGTAACACTGTGGAAGTGCTTCTTCTTCTTTTGTGTTTAATGGCGGTTGGCAAACCAGCTTTTGGTGCATATTCCGCCACCTACTGGGATGGAGTGTGAGGCGATGATATCAAGGGAAATGCTCATTCAAAAAAAAAAAAACCACTTCTACCTATATTTTATTATATAAATTTGTTCTTTTCAGAAAATGAATAAGAGCTCTATAACCTTTATGAGAACTGTTTAACACATTCTGTAATGTCATAGAATTAATGCCGGCAGATTTTAATTCCTCTTCTAACTGTATTCTTTCCCTTTCATATGCCCTACATTTAATCAGCATGTGCTCTACAGTTTCTGGAAGTCCACAATGATTACATTGACCAGATTCATGTCTTCCTATCATCTGGAGTGATTTATTAAGAGTAGAGTGTCCACTTCTCAATCGCGATATAACTGTATCATCCCTTCTATTACCATAAGCAGTTCTTACATGTCCTACTTGTTTATTTATATTATACAAATGTCACCCTTTGTTACCTTTATCCCATCTCTCTTTCGATATCTTTCTGACAGCTACTTTAATTAAACCTTTAATTTCAGATTTACTCAAGGGTATATGTATGTCAATATTTGTGTGCTTAAGAGCCTTGTCTACCTCATTCCCTTCCACTCCAACATGAGCATGCACCCATACAAATCCTGCTATAATTCTCAGTTGCCGTATTCGGTACAAACTTTGCAGTACTTCTAATAAAATATCTTGTCTAGATTCTGATTTTCCACTCAGTATACTTGTGAGTGCAGAATATGAATCTGAACAGATTAGCACTGTTGTTGGTTGGATTTCTTCCACCCACTGTAAAGCTATCTGAATAGCGATCATCTCTGCTGCATAAACTGATATATTATTAGAAGTTTTTTTTTGCATATTTATATTTAAAGTGAGGAATATACAGGTGCATCTCAAAAAATTAGAATGTCGTAGAAAAGTTCATTTATTTCAGTAATTCAACTCAAATTGTGAAACTCGTGTATTAAATAAATTCAATGCACACAGACTGAAGTAGTTTAAGTCTTTGGTTCTTTTAATTGTGATGATTTTGGCTCACATTTAACAAAAACCCACCAATTCACTATCTCAACAAATTAGAATATGGTGACATGCCAATCAGCTAATCAACTCAAAACACCTGCAAAGGTTTCCTGAGCCTTCAAAATGGTCTCTCAGTTTGGTTCACTAAGCTACACAATCATGGGGAAGACTGCTGAACTGACAGTTGTCCAGAAGACAATCACTGACACCCTTCACAAGGAGGGTAAGCCACAAACATGCATTG
>NW_015506853.1:109469-118739 GCF_001515645.1 Sinocyclocheilus grahami | reverse complement strand
CTCCACAACATATTCTAAGGGCTTGGTTTTGAATGACCTCTATCCTATTTAATAATGAGGCTGATGCTGAGCCATATACTATTCTACAATAATCAATTGCTGACCTAATTAATGCACTGTATACCCTTTTAAGAGAATGTCTAGTAGCTCCCCAATCTACTCCTGCCAAGCACCTCAGCACATTGACTCCTTTCTTACATTTATCAACTAACTTCTGAATATGTGACCCAAATGTTAATTTGGAATCCATCCATACTCCCAGATACCTTATTAGTGATACTTGCTCTAATGTTTGTTTATACAACTTTAATTTAACTTCAGGAGTTTTCTTCTTCTTTGAAAAACATGTTACCTGGGTTTTTTCAACTGAAAGACGAAAACCCAATTGATTAGCTCAATTTTCAACAACATCTATAGCCTCCTGCATTTTTTGCCCTACATAAAATAATACTCATGACATAACCATTCTTTCCATTACTTTGCACATGTTTGATGTTAAAGCAATAGGTCTATAGTTCATCGGAATAGATTGGTCTTTCCCAGGTTTTGCAATAGGTACTATAATGCCTTGTTTCCACGAATACGGGAGTTGCCCTGATTTCCATACTTCATTGTAAAGTTTTGAGATTACATTTAATGCTTTTTTTGATAGATGCTTGATCATATCATAACACACTTCATCTTTCCCTGGAGAAGTATGTCTTACCCCTTTCAGTGCCTGTTTTAGTTCATTCAATGTGAATACGGGATCCACTGGACTTTCCGAGGAAACTTTTTGAATTAAAACATCTGGGCTGCGTTCAGCCTTGACAAAAACGGTGCAAAACGCTTTTTAAACGGAAACGTTGGTGCGTTGAACACCCTGTTCTGATGACGCAAGAGTTGCAACTATGGCAGCTGAGAAGGCCATTCTTTGTGTTCTTTTGGAAGAATTTTCAGAGCCTGATGAAATCTGTATAAAAAATCGGTATAAATGCGTGTTTAATACTGCAAAATCCGCTCGATGGTACCATCACTGCCCTTGCCCTCCAGAATAAAAGAGAACATCCCAATCAAATGAAGGGATTTGTGGAAACTGTGGTTCTTAATTATTGTGATCCAACATTTGCCTCACATTTCAGGATGAAAAGACAAACATTTCAGGTGAAGGATAATCCACTTCGTACCTCCGAGACTGTTATGATCTATATGACCTTATTATTTTGATTGTGAGTATTAGGCTTATCATTATTGCTGATCACTGTTGTTGTGCTATGATATTGTAATATTTACCATTATATAATCAGAGCAGTATAGAAAAGTTTATGAAAGTGTCACTCCACAATACAATAGCAAAATATATAAATATATATATTATTTTTATGTTACATTAATCAGTATTTAGCACACCTTCCTAAGGAAAGGATATGGACCAGAAGACATCGCAATTACTAAATGATATTTAGACAGACTTAATGAAGTTCCAGATCTAGACTTGTGCTCTTATTATTTCAGTTATTTTGCCTTTAATGTAAATAAACATGTGCAAACAATATACTTGCTCTTGTGAATTTATTTGGATGTTAATTACATTGTGCCAGCTGTCTCTTTAATACCGCGTGGTTTATATACATGTTGCTGCTGATTGGGCTGACATGTTTGACACACCCACCAAACAAGAGAAAACGCATCTCAAACCCGTTGCACACCGTTTCCAGGAAACATGTCGTTCAAACCGGAAACCGTAGCAAAACGGTGCACACCGCTTTGAGTTTGAACCTGCCCCTGGATTATCTCCTAATCTTTGTTGTGAAAGTGCTTCCAGTTCATTTGAACCCTTTCAACTCTCGCTTGCTTGTTCCAAATGTCCCAAGTTTAACTTTAAATTATTCTTAAACTATGACTGACGGCCAAATGGCGCCATTTCTCTGTGTTTTAGTTAGATTCACACTGAGCATCAGTGGTTAGATTATATAATGCGAACGCGAACGAATCGTTCATTTGAGTCGGCTCTTTTCAATGAACCGGTTCACAAAACCGCCCTCACTGAAACGTAAATCTTTTTGTAACTGGATTTTACTCTCTAAGAAAAGTCCTTAAAAATACAGCATAATGTACCGTGTTGATTTTTCACTGGTGTTACCCGTATTTTGAATTATGCCTTGCATAGTTTTGTGTTTAAGGAAATGCCCTTAAACTTAACACAAATTGTACTCAGACTTTTCTACCAGGACATTATCCGTTTTTATACATATTTCCTTACAGTGTAGTATCATTTGAAGCAACTAAAATTATATTATATTAACGGTAGAATTAGTTTATGTTTTTATGAATACAACCAACGGTGGCACGCGAATTTACAATCAAAACTCTTATTAATAACTCCTATTATCAATTATTAAATGAATTTTAATGTAAAAGAATCACTGAAACGAATCTCTTGAACAGAACCGATTCGCAGCAACGGCCTCCCATTACCGGTGTCACATGAGAGTGGCGTCACCGCAGTGCTCGTCTCCTATTGGTCGGTTGAACTGTCAGTCAAGGAGCGTCGGCTGGCGAGCTGAGCTGAATGACAGCGCCGTGCCTCAGCAGTGTACATACAAGACAAAATGGGAAATATATCCAGTTGACGCACTGTAGCTACAGCATTTAGTGAAACGTGGCGGCAGACCATTAGAGACCGGTTTAGAGAAGACCTCTTCCATTCTAAACCAAGCTGTGACTGACGGAAGTGAACTTAGGACGGAAGGAGTTAGTGGTTTAGTCACGAATGGCTTTCGACTCGGTTGGCGGCGACCGCGGCGGCGGTGAGGCTGCGTGGATCATGCATCAGCAGATGCAGTCTGATCCCAAGTCTTCCTGGCCTTCCAGCTACAACTCGGACAACAGTCACTGGAACAACGGCATGGTGAGTCTTTTGTCATGTGATACTGATAGAGGCTGCGAGGACAGATGAGCACGGACGCGGTAACGACATTTATAATGCTTTCTCACACGGCTGAACAACGCGCTGTAACGTTACGCCACCGACTCAACAGTATGGCCCGCGGGGTTTGTTAGTAAATCATCAGGCAAAGCCACATGCTTTCTGTGCAGCGCGCTCGGGTTAGCCTGGACAGGATTGTTTACTAGCGCAATTGAGTACGACTGTTATTGAAACACTCATTTAACGTAAAAACAACGCGACGAGTCATTGGTGAGTCGTATGGCGTTACACACGCATCTTATTTACAGCTTGTGTAGTCCCACCTGAAGTAACCTGGGTCTAAATGCCTTAAAAAGCACACAGGGTCGATAAACCTCGACTGTGTTCTCAGCAAGCCTTTATTCCCTGAATAACTTCCACTTGAGCCCGAGCCTGAACAGTTAGCACTCGCTCTTTGAGACAAAGGACAACATGTGCGGTTTTATATCACTCAGTATCGGTCAACATCATCAGATAATAAAATAACGTGTCAAATGTGTATTCGGACCAATCTGAAGATGACTTTGAATGAATGAATTTACCTTATTTCGATTCTATTTTCTGTCAGAGAAATGCACATCACGCCTGCCATTTGTTTTCTGGCGTTGCCATAGTTACTAGTAGGGCCTGCTTATTATGAGGCAAATTATCTAAAAAATCCCATCTCATTTCTACAACATTTGTATGAGGGAGTTAACATGGCTGTGATCGAACTCATAGCAGAAGAAATGTGGAATAATATCCTTGGAATTACCTCGTATTATTAATATTTTAATAAATATCTGACAACAAGAAGGAAAACAGTCGTGACACTTGATAAATAGGTAATATAATATTTAAATATGCAGGTGATTAACCATTTACTTAAATTTTAGGTGAGTCTAATATATATATATTTATATCAATTTGCAGTATTGTGTTGTGATTTGGGAACATGGTTTTAAGGGGAATGAGTGGCCATGTTTAGGCTATATTATTTTATTGTAGTATATTTTATTAAAATTAAGCCATTATTGCTCTTGCTATCCCTAAAAGGCCTCATATCATAATTATACACACACATATATATATATATATATATATATATAGTTCTGTATCTATATTTATAGACTGTAACCGTCTCTGCATGGACCCATTTTTATTTCAGGAATCTCAGTATCCCGGCTACTCAAATTATTGGTATCCCCAATCGCACACGGCAGGACCTTACGGCAGCACATACCCCCCTGGAACAGAGGTCAACGGACAGGCCTCATACAATCCCCAGGTACTGCCGACATTTCAGGCTTATGTAACGCCCTCTGTCAGTCAAATACACAGCAGACTTACCCCGCTTCACTCTGCTGTGCCCTTTTCAGGCAATGTCAGCCTATCCCAATGGGGTGTACAATCCAGGACAGTACTCCTCGAGTATGCTACATCCCTCCAACCCCTTCTACTGCAGTGAGCAGGTTCCTTCAAGACAACCTCAGTATCACAGCCAGACCTGCCCTGAGCAAAATGCAGGGGGTTCGGCTCCTCCCCCCTACCCTGTTCCTCACTGCCAAGGGGTAAATTCAGTGGCATGTAAACATAATACAAGAATGTTAAATTTAAAGTGAAGAAAGATGAAAAATAAATTAAAAATCTACTTTAAAACACATGTGCCAAATACTTAGTAATGTATTCTTTGTATTCATGTTGGTTTCATGTGCTTCTAAAAAAGCTATTTTCAAAAAAATAAAAAGTCAGTTTTATAATAACTGTTATGTGGTTTAACAAGTAAAAAGTAGTACGATATTTTTCTTAAACCTTGAATACACGTGTAACAGCTTTGCTATTGTTAACTAAAATATTTTTCATAATTAAAATAAAGCTCAAAAAATTTTATAAAATATAAAAATGAAATGGAAAAACTCTTGAACCAACAAACATTAATTGCCTTTTTAAATACTGTAATTTAAATAAGGTTAAGTTATAAAATGATTGAAACTAAAACAGAAATAAATGAAAGATAAATAGGAATATTAAAGAGTAATAAAAAAATAGATATATAGATAATGGGGTATCCACAAAGTTATTTAGTTAAGTTATATTTTTAACAAAAGATTTTGGGAGTTGGACCACATGATATTTTGTCATCACAACATCTGAGCTAACATTGTCATATTATCTGATATTTTAAGTGACTTATTAATAGGGCTGCACGATAAATCGAAATTGAATCGAGATCGCGATTCGACAGAAGCTGTGATTGTCATGCGTATCTTTCAGTGAAGCACGGTTCTGTGATCAGCAGTAAATCTCCATCCAAAGGCCAGAGGGCGCTCTCGCGCTGAAACTCCAAATACACCTCGCAGAAGAAATCCAGAAAATGCCTATCGCTGCAGCTGAATAAACAGAAGATTGAACTGCTTTCATTGATTCAACGTGACTAATAAACACACGATTTTGACAATATATGGTTTATCTGAGTTATTATTATTATTATTATAATTATCATTAAAATAAAGTATATTTATAATGCAATGCCTTTATCACTGCTTAAATACTATGAAATATTATATATATATATATATATATATAATATAAAGAAGCCACATCATCTCACAGAAGGATTTATTTCAAACACTCGACTGACGTTATGAAGTGAGTTTGGAGTAAAAATATGTTATTAAATGTGGTATTTTCTCATGCTTTCAGATGGAGCAGCATTTACTTCACAGAGCAGTAGTTCACTGAGAAGCTATGCAAACAGCTGTCATTATCGTGAACAATTTCATAATCGCGCAATAAAATTACACATCATGTGGTAAATGTGGTATTTTCACATGCTTTCAGATGGAGCAGCATTTACTTCACAGAGCAGTAGTTCACTGAGAAGCTATGCAAACAGCTGTCATTATCGCGAACAATTTCATAATCGCGCAATAAAATCATCTGCGATATTTTTGCGTAACTTGTCAGTGAACTACGGCTCTGTGAAGTAAATGCTGCTCCATCTGAAAGCACGTGATGATGATTTACTGCTGATTACAGAACCGGCATTACTATCAGAATGCGCATGACAATCGTATTCGATTAATCGTGCAACCCTACTTATTAACTTCCACAGGAGTCTTCTTTTTTTTATCACTTCCTTCTTTCTCCTGTTAGGCCCCTGGCTACCCAGCAGGATCATACCCACACTATGGAGAAGGATGCCCTCCGAATGCTCCCTACCCCAACCAGCAGCCCATGCTCTCGAGACCCCAGCATGAGGCCTGGACCCACTCTGGAGTGTACGGGCACACACCGCCCCAACAGCAATGGCCGTCCAATACCCAGACACCCCATGGCCACTATAACCATGTACGACCACCTCACCCTCCACCGTGGCAAGGACCCGCACCACCTCCATATGAGCCCAAGGTATTTGTGATGTTTTACAAGCTTGTAATAATGTTCATTGTGGAAGTGGTATAAAAGTTTTTAATGCTTTTTCTGTAAGTTGATTGGGAAAATACAAATAAGTAAAATTAAATAGAGCATCATCTTCTGACCTTTGGAAAAAATCTTCTTTTTGTTGTTTCTAAGCAACTATATACTGTTGCTATATAGCGCATAACAAAGCAAATTGGACACAATGTAATTTAATAATGTAATCTGATAAACTGTTAATTAATAGTAAGCGAATAAGCAAACATCATTACATAGTTCTTATTTGCAACTGTAATATTTGGATATTTGAAACTTAATTTAGCACGTAATTACATCATAGATTACTGTGAACGTAATATATAAACTAAGCTATCAGGCTAATCAGGTTTCTGTATGCTTTGCCAGTTCATAAGCATACTAAATTAATGGTTGTTATAAGAGGTTAAACAGCATTGATTTTCATAACATGATGTGCTAGGAACTGGAATCAGGCACTAAAGAGAGTAACCATTAAAAGTAATTTAAGCCATTGTGATGAATTGGGGTCCTAGTGGAGACCTGATTTTGAGGGAAGACTTAATTTGTCACCATACTGGACTCCTCCATGTAAATAATGACTGATCATTTATAATGATTAATCATTTTTGATGAACTATTACTTTAAAGATTATGGTAGGTCATAGAAATGATCATTACAGGTTTCAATTTTAGATTGAAATTAGTGCTGTCAAATGATTAATCGTGATTAATCGCATACAAAATAGAAGTTTTTGTTTGCATAATATATGTATGTTGTGTCACAGAACACATACATATATTATGCAAACAAAAACTTTAATTTTGTATGCGATTAATCACGATTAATCATTTGACGGCACTAATTGAAATGTTTTATAATCAAGCTAAAGTGCGTTTTTGTGTTGTCGAGTTGCCGTCTTGATCTATCTGTCCTAGTGTACTTGACAGTGTATTTGAATACTGAAGGATTAATACACGTTGCGTGTCACCCATGTATTTCAGAACAAGCGTACAACACCGAGGCCATGGTGATGCCAAAATAAATCTGGATTTGTCACTTCAATTTTAGAGTAAAACATTTACATGACATTTTATGAAGACAAATTATTGCATCAGTCTGCCAGATATTGAACTTCTAAAGTGCAAGTAAACGTTCTGACTGGCCCTTTGGCAAACACGCAGTGGGAAGGCGTATTTAACAGTTAAGAGTCTGCTGGGTTCACCTCATGGAACCCTCCCAAAGCTGATTACATAAGACAGCTCAACTCTCCCACTATCAGAACATGTTACTGTACATCACAATGCTCGGATTTCCTGTTTTCAACTCTCAAACATGGACAGTTGCATATTCATCATTTTAAAAGTGTTTGACCGGTTCTTGCAAGGAATCAAAGTTCATCAAAATCAATAGAATCTTTATATCATACTTCAGTTGTTGAAAAAAATCCAATTGAATGATCTAATTATAAAGCCCCAAGTATAGCCTACTTCAGTTTTGACGTGAAGACTAGCATATGCGTGCAGCTGAACGCATAGCCTTTTAAAGTATACTTCATTTGATAGCATGCACAAGCACAGGCACTCGACACATGCACTCTAGAAAATTTCCTCTTTGTTCAGTGTCTGTATGATTTCTCTCCAGTAGTCATGAGTGATTAAAAATGTCTTTCTAGGACAAGGCTTTGTTACATCATACTTGAACCTTGGTTTCAAAAATCAGAGGATTTGCCGCCAGTGTGTATTCGGGTCAGTTTTATACATTTTTAATTAATGAATTTTAATATTTATGCATGTATAATGCAAAAAGGAAAACAATACTTATTTTTTTCTGATTGACCTTGCCAAGCTCTGCTTAATAACAAACACAAAAAAACTACAAATTAATAAATCAACTATTTTACAGAACCTTCATATTTAGGCCACATCCACAAGCCAGAGCTTTCCCTATCCAATCTTTTTTTTTTCCCCTCGTCTCAAGAAATATCTGCGTACACGCAAAACCACGAAAGCGACACAAAACAATGTAGTATGCCAGTCCAGTATGTGGCACTGTAATTCTGCCACAGAGATACACTAAAAATGGAGAAGACTTGGAGCATGCGCATAAACCTTGCCCGCTGGATACGAACGAACATGGAACAATACATTTATTAATCTGTGTTAATGTTAGTTAATAAAAAGACAATTGTTCAGTGTTTGTTCATGTTGTTGTTGCTGTTACGTGACATAAGTTAGCGGTGTCTGACTAGGGGCGAGACGTGGGGTGATCATCATCGTTTCACAAAATATACAGATTGGCTGTACACATGAAAACATTTTCAGTTTTATCCACTTTGGGACCCGGTTTAAAAAAATAGTGGTTTCATGCTCCCAAAACGCCGGATCCGTCTGGACAAAACGCTGATACAATATTTTTTTTTTTACATATACAGCTAAACGCGTCTCCATGTGAATGGGGCCCCAATTGTATTTAATTATTTGCAGATTACATTTAAAGGTCCCATATTGTCAAAACTGAAATTTCCTGGCTTTTTTCACGATAACTGAGGTCTAGGGGCTATTTAACTACCATATAAGTTTCAAAACAGTAAGTACACAGTAAAATGCACACAGCCTGCATAAAGTAGCTGTGATTTTTCACAAACTGTTGTGACTTCCGTAAAAAGTTGACGTCAGAACTACACAGTTACCGCCTTCAGTCACCACCCCGAGCACCGCCCACCGTCCCACTCTCCTTTTGCCAAACCCCCAGACAACATCGCGTCCATGCCATTGCTGAGCAACGACAACACGGAAACATGTCGAAAAGGTTAACTTTAACCACGAAACCAGATCGGCCGACCTGTAACGTTACACTCTCACTCAAAGGATGGACGATCTGACAGGATTGTTACTATGAGGTGGAT
>NW_015506853.1:104969-106908 GCF_001515645.1 Sinocyclocheilus grahami | reverse complement strand
TCTCTCTCTCTCTCTCTCTCTCTTTCGTTCTTTAGTAATTACACATATTTAAAAAAGCGTGCATTCATGTGCATCTTTAGTGCATTGGAATGAAAAGAAAGATATCATTAGTTGATGATTTGATTGACTAAGTAACAAATGAGGCAGCAACTGAATGTATCACAGTCCATGCAATTATAACTCCTAATGCTGTCAAACTGAAATTACATCAGTAAGAAATACTGTTTACCTGTCGTGTCATCCATGCGGTGTGGGCGTGACTTCACTTGGCTTCTCAGTCGCCCTCTCCTGGATAAAACTGTGAATAGCCATGTGTTAGAAACTGCTAAGGATTCCTACATTTTAGCAGAAAATAACACTCCAGGGGGAGCTCTTGAGCGGCTGACTTTATTCACAGACGTCTTTCAAGTCTAACTTCTAATGATACACACTCTCTCTCTCTCTCTCTCTCTCTCTCTCTCTCTCACACACACCTGTGCACACTCACACACACGCACTCGCACACACAAACTGGCTGCAAAAAGCAGCAGTCTGACATCTGCTCAGAATTAAACATAAGTCTCATTGCATAACACCATCTTAAGACTTTCGTGTTTTTTTTTTTCTTGAGTCTAGGCAGACTGAAAGGATAAAACAGAGCTAATTCAACCACATTTTAATACTTCCATTGGTTTTTGGTAGCACAACTTTTCAAGATCAGAGCCTTTTGCACTTGGAATGTTGTTAAGCACTGCTATTACACCAATACATTCTTGATTTTATTGTAAAATATCTTGATTTATAAATAAAAGAAGGTCAGTTTTTTGTAACTCACTCCATTTAATTTCACCCATTTTCTGTTGTATTGTGTATTAGTTTTATCACCAGTTTCATTCAGTCACCTTCCTCATGGAAATTAGCCAAGTTTCAGCATCAAAAAGGTCCATTCTCCAATGCATGCAATGCACGAAACACTGCTCACACAAGTCACTTTCAAACCAAGCAGCTCTCTGTTGATTAAATTGCCATTTTGCCATTACACAAAATTCCCAATCTTGGAGATTCCTATTGAAATTATTGGATTTCACTGGCAAAATTTCAAATGTGACTATGTGACTGGACCTTAAGTGATTACACATGCCAGTTTTTGATTCAGATCATGGTTCTGTCTCATTACAAACCCACATCTTGGATGGATCTCAGACCAACTCTCACACTGCAATTGGATCCATAGTTCATGTTTCATTACTCTTTTTCCAGGCCTCATCTGGATTTTAAAGACCCCTTAAATTAAGAAATGGCATTTTGTGGATTTTAGACCATATTTGTTAGCTTTTGAGACCATCTTCATGCTAGTATACTATTAAAAGTTGACAAACCTTCAGTACCACTTGCCTCTAACAAGCAATAGTGAGTAGCAAATCATGATTTTCCAAGGCTGCGATGTATACTAGGCTATTTTATAAAAAGACAAACTCTTTGATATGTTTTGCCCCAACTTCGTTATAAAAAATTGCATTCATCAAACCACTGGATGTAGTCTTTAATGATCAATGAAGCCTTCATCTGCTGTGGTCACTTCCTTTGATTGTGCACCTGCATCTCAGTTCATTTTTTTAGTACAGGCCTTTGTGTTAACATGATTGTTTACATCCTGCAGTTCGGAGGACTTTTGGCTATTGTTTGTTTCCTTTGTGTGACTACTGATCTGTAGCTGATTCAATGCATCTGCGTCAGTGTTCAGGTGGCGGTAGCCATCTGCGGGCCTGTATACAGTCAAACAGGAGGCCTTTTTAAAAAAATAAATAATGTACAGTTTATATCTGAAGGACTGGAGCAGGGATGCGAATTATGGACAGAACATCAGCACTTCTCCATGGAATAAAAGTTCCCTTTAACTTCACTACATTTAATACTTTGCACCAAAGTCACTGACTGACATCATGGACCGTTCAACAGG
>NW_015506853.1:104611-104959 GCF_001515645.1 Sinocyclocheilus grahami | reverse complement strand
ACAATTGTTCAGTGTTTGTTCATGTTGTTGTTGCTGTTACGTGACATAAGTTAGCGGTGTCTGACTAGGGGCGAGACGTGGGGTGATCATCATCGTTTCACAAAATATACAGATTGGCTGTACACATGAAAACATTTTCAGTTTTATCCACTTTGGGACCCGGTTTAAAAAAATAGTGGTTTCATGCTCCCAAAACGCCGGATCCGTCTGGACAAAACGCTGATACGATATTTTTTTTTTTACATATACAGCTAAACGCGTCTCCATGTGAATGGGGCCCCAATTGTATTTAATTATTTGCAGATTACATTTAAAGGTCCCATATTGTCAAAACTGAAATTTCCTGGC
>NW_015506853.1:87292-104486 GCF_001515645.1 Sinocyclocheilus grahami | reverse complement strand
TTTTAATATTTATGCATGTATAATGCAAAAAGGAAAACAATACTTATTTTTTTCTGATTGACCTTGCCAAGCTCTGCTTAATAACAAACACAAAAAAACTACAAATTAATAAATCAACTATTTTACAGAACCTTCATATTTAGGCCACATCCACAAGCCAGAGCTTTCCCTATCCAATCTTTTTTTTTTTTTCCTCGTCTCAAGAAATATCTGCGTACACGCAAAACCACGAAAGCGACACAAAACAATGTAGTATGCCAGTCCAGTATGTGGCACTGTAATTCTGCCACAGAGATACACTAAAAATGGAGAAGACTTGGAGCATGCGCATAAACCTTGCCCGCTGGATACGAACGAACATGGAACAATACATTTATTAATCTGTGTTAATGTTAGTTACTGAAGAGCTGAATGAACATGGTAAACTGAAGCGTTTTGCTGGCAGCTTATTTAACTCAAGGAAATGCATCCTGAGATTAATATTAATACAACATAAACATAATATTACAACTTATATATGTACAAAATGACGTAGTTATTGCGTGCTATAGTCAGAATGTGTGATCCTGTTGTGGATGCGCTCTTCCCATAACAACGCGCTGAAACACGGCAACTAAACCCAAAGAATTCACAACGTTTTATTATAATAATGTTCTCATTAGAATGTTATATACACGACATTCCCAATCATAGTTATTAATGTTGTGCACTGCTGTTTGAGCTGCGTGTGCTGAGCTAAAGATGATCACCGGTAAACTGAAGCGCTCTTTTAACTTAACCAAACGCATTCTATATGAGATAAATCAGATATACATCAAATAAACACAATATTACAACGTACAATTGCACAAAAGGCTGCAAACGAACAGCGCGCATCTGAAGTGTCTCTGAAGGAAATAATGCATTATTTATCGGCTTTAAGATATCGGCCAAATTTTCTTATCAGGCCGATACCGATAACAGAAAAAATTAGCCGATATGGGCCGATACCGATATGGTGGCCGATATATCGTGCATCCCTATTAAGGACAGAAACTCCAGAAAGGTGTAAAATATGTGACCTTTAATGCATTACACTTTCATGAAAACATTTGCAATTGGTTTGTAAAAGATTTGTAAAAAAAAAAAAAGTTTCAAGTTCTTTAAAGCAGTAAATAATTTTACGAATCAGTTGGTTCAGAGCTTTGAAAAGCTTTGTTTCTCTCATCAATAGCATATAAAGTATGCATGTCTCGAAAAATCGGGTTACACGCATAGGCCTATAGTTTGCTCGTAATGAAAATTGTCACATGCACTATACATATATTTTAGCTTACGTGTAAAAACCAAGTATACTTTGGATTTAACACATGCAAAACTGGAATTGGTATATTGTGTAATATTTAGAGCTTTTTTATTATCTAAATGAATATCTCTCTCTTAGGATCCACCATATCACAGTCAGCTTCATATGCACCCTCGAAACCAGCCTCCAGGCTCCAAACCACGAGCCAGCACTCCAAACCCAACTCCACCTCCACCCAAAGCCACCCAGTTCAGCGCTCCGCCTCAAATCTACAACAAGGCTCCCTCCGGATGTGGAGGACCCGAGCCCAAACCAGCCCAGAATGAACAACCTCCAACGTCTTCCCGCCAAGGGTCGTCCACTCCAGCCCCATTAAGCGATAATCCCAGCCTGGCTCGAGTTCAGCAGGTTCTGGCCAGAGTTCAGCTCCTCCAAGAGGACGTGGATGAGTTTGTAGGGAAAAAGATGGACAAGAGCTACCGGTGCCTGGAGGAACTTTTGACAAAAGAGCTGCTGGAATTGGACTCTGTGGAGACCAAAGGGCAGGACGTCGTTCGACAGGCTCGCAAAGATGCTGTCCAGAGGATCCAGGCCATCTTGGACCACCTTGAGAAAAAGGCTTTCTAATAACAGGGTGGATTGATTATGATGGTTCTGGTTGTTCTTTTTTTTCTTTCTTTTTAATGATATCTTCTCATGATAACAGATTAGAATTTTCACAGTTGCCAGTTAGTTTGCCAGCATTAACTCTGTGGTGTTTTGGGGTCGCGTACCCTACCGATGGTAATGTATTAGTTGAAATACAGGCGCAAAATGTCCTAATCATTGCAGTGCCATATTCAAACCAGCCTTCTGACATCCAGCAAAGAGCAGCAGTCTGACATCTGCTCAGAATTAAACATAAGTCTCATTGCATAACACCATCTTAAGACTTTCGTGTTTTTTTTTTTCTTGAGTCTAGGCAGACTGAAAGGATAAAACAGAGCTAATTCAACCACATTTTAATACTTCCATTGGTTTTTGGTAGCACAACTTTTCAAGATCAGAGCCTTTTGCACTTGGAATGTTGTTAAGCACTGCTATTACACCAATACATTCTTGATTTTATTGTAAAATATCTTGATTTATAAATAAAAGAAGGTCAGTTTTTTGTAACTCACTCCATTTAATTTCACCCATTTTCTGTTGTATTGTGTATTAGTTTTATCACCAGTTTCATTCAGTCACCTTCCTCATGGAAATTAGCCAAGTTTCAGCATCAAAAAGGTCCATTCTCCAATGCATGCAATGCACGAAACACTGCTCACACAAGTCACTTTCAAACCAAGCAGCTCTCTGTTGATTAATGTGACAAATTGCCATTACACAAAATTCCCAATCTTGGAGATTCCTATTGAAATTATTGGATTTCACTGGCAAAATTTCATAACCGTAAATGTGACTGGACCTTAAGTGATTACACATGCCAGTTTTTGATTCAGATCATGGTTCTGTCTCATTACAAACCCACATCTTGGATGGATCTCAGACCAACTCTCACACTGCAATTGGATCCATAGTTCATGTTTCATTACTCTTTTTCCAGGCCTCATCTGGATTTTAAAGACCCCTTAAATTAAGAAATGGCATTTTGTGGATTTTAGACCATATTTGTTAGCTTTTGAGACCATCTTCATGCTAGTATACTATTAAAAGTTGACAAACCTTCAGTACCACTTGCCTCTAACAAGCAATAGTGAGTAGCAAATCATGATTTTCCAAGGCTGCGATGTATACTAGGCTATTTTATAAAAAGACAAACTCTTTGATATGTTTTGCCCCAACTTCGTTATAAAAAATTGCATTCATCAAACCACTGGATGTAGTCTTTAATGATCAATGAAGCCTTCATCTGCTGTGGTCACTTCCTTTGATTGTGCACCTGCATCTCAGTTCATTTTTTTAGTACAGGCCTTTGTGTTAACATGATTGTTTACATCCTGCAGTTCGGAGGACTTTTGGCTATTGTTTGTTTCCTTTGTGTGACTACTGATCTGTAGCTGATTCAATGCATCTGCGTCAGTGTCCAGGTGGCGGTAGCCATCTGCGGGCCTGTATACAGTCAAACAGGAGGCCTTTTTAAAAAAATTAATAATGTACAGTTTATATCTGAAGGACTGGAGCAGGGATGCGAATTATGGACAGAACATCAGCACTTCTCCATGGAATAAAAGTTCCCTTTAACTTCACTACATTTAATCCTTTGCACCAAAGTCACTGACTGACATCATGGACCGTTCAACAGGTCTTCCTCCTACCACACAGATTTCATGTCTGTTTTGTAACCAGGAAAAACTGTGCCATAATATCAGCAGGTGCTTTTTCATACCACAACAGAGAAGTATCTCAAATACAAAAAAACTGCAAATCAACTGAGCTCTGCATGAAGCCTCGGATTCCACGTTTATCTTTACTGTATGTGTTTTCGCTCTCTCTCTGTACATTTTCTCTTATGTATACCTGAAATTGTTTATTAGATTAATCTTTACAGATAAAAAGACAAGTATATTTGTATAACGAATATATTGAAAACACAAATCCCAAGCAAGGACCAAAAATCTTGCCTGCTGAAGTCCCCATGTAAATGTAATGCATGTTTTTGAACACAAGCGGGGACTGCTTCTCTATCATGTTGTAGGACTGAATAAAGGTCAACTGACTGTAGGGTCTCATATTCAAAATCAAGACATTCAATTCAACAGATTGTGTCATCGGCTCAGGACATATTTCTGTAGACAATATAGGAATTTATTTACATTAGTCGCTTCACTGTAATAGCCCATTTGCAAACCATAAGATACTCCGTCCTTTCCAATAAAGAACAGAAAAAAGATGTAGTTTCTTATTGCCAAAATATATAATTTATCAATTAAGTTTTCATTTATTGTTGAATCCTACTATGCTCGAAACATAAACAATTATACTTGCAATTTATGAAAGAAATGGCAAGTTATACAAAGACTTATGCTTTGGTTTTGTGTAAATGCGGTCACATTTGGTATTGTACGGGGCGAAAGATTCAAGTTTCAAACATAGGCTATTTGTAGAGGTGACCAGCAGAAAGCTGCTTGGTTTTAAAGTGATTTTCCTGTGTGAGTTGCTCTACATCAGTGGTTCCCAAACCTGTCCTGGAGGACCCCCTGCCCTGCATATTTTGTATGTCTCCCCAATCAGACACACCCAATTTAGTTATTGCAGTCTCTACTAATGAGCTGATGAGTGTAATCAGGTGTGTTAGATAAGGGAGACATACAAAAGGTGCAGGGCAGGGGGCCTCCAGGACAGGTTTGGGAACCACTGCTCTACATACATCAATAGACCTTTTTGCCCACAAAATCTTGTAACGTGACCGCATCTTTACCATTTCATGTCCAACTAGCTGAATGCTGATTGCAGTGTTGCCAACTCATTTTCAGAGAAAGTTGCTATTTAAAGGAAGGTCGATTTGTTGCTAAAAGTTGCTAAATGACGTTGTGTGATGTCACTGCGTAATCCCGACGCAAAATTGTCACGTCATCAAACCTCAGCAGAAAATAGATTTTATATATGTTAATTTAGATTTGTTTGTAAAATAATATGCATGATATAATATTAAAATATAAATAACTGTATTTTTAAATACACTGAATTATTGAAAACGTACACATTTTTGAATGATTTCAATTGAAGTGTTTTTAGTAGCTAGTAAACTAGTAATTCTACACATTCTCAACTAATATGCTTTAAGCAGTGTGTTAGTAGTTAGTTAGTATGCTACACTCTAAGAAACGTCTGTACAAAATAAGGCACAATCTACTATGTTAATATGAAAGATTTTTCCGTAATGGTTTTTTAACTGCATTTTAAATTACGCATTGTGTTTTCGGGTTACAGGGTTACAATGGATGATGTCCTGAAAGATTTTCCATTTTTCTTACGGTATACTAACTGATCAACAATCGCAGGTGCAAGCTACTAACAAAGTGTATTATCAAATGATCAAATTATTATTATTAAATTGAACAATTGCAAATAGCAGCTAACTCAATTCTCGTGATGTGTGTACTGCTAGGCGTCTGTGGTTTCCTATTTTTGTGTAATTTGGATGGAAAATGTGTGCCTTTTTATTGTCTGAGTCACTTATCAAAAGTTGCTAAAGGTTGCCAAATCAATTTTTTAAATTGCTAAATTTGTTGCTAGGTGCTTTTGGAAGAAAAAGTTGCTAGGGTAGTCTGAAAAGTTGCTAAATTTAGCAACAAAATTACTAAGTTGGCAACACTGGCTGATTGTCAGATTGATTATTATGTACCAGAGCCGTTAAAAACGGCTCCAGTGCGTACGGAACTGGAAGGCCAATCACAATGCAGTATGTAAACAGTGTAAGTATGAAGGCCAATCACAATGCAGTATGTAAACAGTGTAAGTATGAAGGCCAATCACAATGCAGTATGTAAACAGTGTAAGTATGAAGGCCAATCACAATGCAGTATGTAAACAGTGTAAGTATGAAGGCCAATCATCATGGACCGTTCAACAGGTCTTCCTCCTACCACACAGATTTCATGTCTGTTTTGTAACCAGGAAAAACTGTGCCATAATATCAGCAGGTGCTTTTTCATACCACAACAGAGAAGTATCTCAAATACAAAAAAACTGCAAATCAACTGAGCTCTGCATGAAGCCTCGGATTCCACGTTTATCTTTACTGTATGTGTTTTCGCTCTCTCTCTGTACATTTTCTCTTATGTATACCTGAAATTGTTTATTAGATTAATCTTTACAGATAAAAAGACAAGTATATTTGTATAACGAATATATTGAAAACACAAATCCCAAGCAAGGACCAAAAATCTTGCCTGCTGAAGTCCCCATGTAAATGTAATGCATGTTTTTGAACACAAGCGGGGACTGCTTCTCTATCATGTTGTAGGACTGAATAAAGGTCAACTGACTGTAGGGTCTCATATTCAAAATCAAGACATTCAATTCAACAGATTGTGTCATCGGCTCAGGACATATTTCTGTAGACAATATAGGAATTTATTTACATTAGTCGCTTCACTGTAATAGCCCATTTGCAAACCATAAGATACTCCGTCCTTTCCAATAAAGAACAGAAAAAAGATGTAGTTTCTTATTGCCAAAATATATAATTTATCAATTAAGTTTTCATTTATTGTTGAATCCTACTATGCTCGAAACATAAACAATTATACTTGCAATTTATGAAAGAAATGCCAAGTTATACAAAGACTTATGCTTTGGTTTTGTGTAAATGCGGTCACATTTGGTATTGTACGGGGCGAAAGATTCAAGTTTCAAACATAGGCTATTTGTAGAGGTGACCAGCAGAAAGCTGCTTGGTTTTAAAGTGATTTTCCTGTGTGAGTTGCTCTACATCAGTGGTTCCCAAACCTGTCCTGGAGGACCCCCTGCCCTGCATATTTTGTATGTCTCCCCAATCAGACACACCCAATTTAGTTATTGCAGTCTCTACTAATGAGCTGATGAGTGTAATCAGGTGTGTTAGATAAGGGAGACATACAAAAGGTGCAGGGCAGGGGGCCTCCAGGACAGGTTTGGGAACCACTGCTCTACATACATCAATAGACCTTTTTGCCCACAAAATCTTGTAACGTGACCGCATCTTTACCATTTCATGTCCGACTAGCTGAATGCTGATTGCAGTGTTGCCAACTCATTTTCAGAGAAAGTTGCTATTTAAAGGAAGGTCGATTTGTTGCTAAAAGTTGCTAAATGACGTTGTGTGATGTCACTGCGTAATCCCGACGCAAAATTGTCACGTCATCAAACCTCAGCAGAAAATAGATTTTATATATGTTAATTTAGATTTGTTTGTAAAATAATATGCATGATATAATATTAAAATATAAATAACTGTATTTTTAAATACACTGAATTATTGAAAACGTACACATTTTTGAATGATTTCAATTGAAGTGTTTTTAGTAGCTAGTAAACTAGTAATTCTACACATTCTCAACTAATATGCTTTAAGCAGTGTGTTAGTAGTTAGTTAGTATGCTACACTCTAAGAAACGTCTGTACAAAATAAGGCACAATCTACTATGTTAATATGAAAGATTTTTCCGTAATGGTTTTTTAACTGCATTTTAAATTACGCATTGTGTTTTCGGGTTACAGGGTTACAATGGATGATGTCCTGAAAGATTTTCCATTTTTCTTACGGTATACTAACTGATCAACAATCGCAGGTACAAGCTACTAACAAAGTGTATTATCAAATGATCAAATTATTATTATTAAATTGAACAATTGCAAATAGCAGCTAACTCAATTCTCGTGATGTGTGTACTGCTAGGCGTCTGTGGTTTCCTCTTTTTGTGTAATTTAGATGGAAAATGTGTGCCTTTTTATTGTCTGAGTCACTTATCAAAAGTTGCTAAAGGTTGCCAAATCAATTTTTTAAATTGCTAAATTTGTTGCTAGGTGCTTTTGGAAGAAAAAGTTGCTAGGGTAGTCTGAAAAGTTGCTAAATTTAGCAACAAAATTACTAAGTTGGCAACACTGGCTGATTGTCAGATTGATTATTATGTACCAGAGCCGTTAAAAACGGCTCCAGTGCGTACGGAACTGGAAGGCCAATCACAATGCAGTATGTAAACAGTGTAAGTATGAAGGCCAATCACAATGCAGTATGTAAACAGTGTAAGTATGAAGGCCAATCACAATTCAGTATTTAAATAAATGTATGTAAGAGGACCAATAACAATCCAGTATACGTAACTTATGAAGGCCAATCACAATGCAGTATGTAAACAGTGTAAGTATGAAGGCCAATCACAATGCAGTATGTAAACAGTGTAAGTATGAAGGCCAATCACAATGCAGTATGTAAACAGTGTAAGTATGAAGGCCAATCACAATGCAGTATGTAAACAGTGTAAGTATGAAGGCCAATCACAATTCAGTATTTAAATAAATGTATGTAAGAGGACCAATAACAATCCAGTATACGTAACTGATAAGCGGTATAGATTCAAATATTAGGCTACAATAACGCCATAATTTTGAAAGGTGAACGTTTAAAAAATGTAAGTCAGAATTTTCACAATTTTACTTTATATTACTGAAATAATATAATTTTTTACAGTGGCCAATACCGAACTGACAACCTAGAAACAATCATAATTCACTAATTCATCTCAATTTATGTTAAATTTACAGTTATATATATTTACTGCATCGCTTTAAAAGGTGTTATTTATGTTGTATTATCAACAAAAGTATAAGGCCGGTGAGAAATGACCCGTGGATTAAAGCAAACTGTCTGTAAATCGTCGAGCAGATCCCAGTATATATCACAGAGCATGTGTAAACGATCAGAGCCGAGAGACTCCCTGTTCCTAAAATAACCCCTGCACTGTCTGGCATCCACACACGGCTTTCATTCACGCACACTGTGAACCGAGTCTGAGTGACAGTCTGAATATAACTCTGACAGACGGACCTGATACAGCGTCGTGCACGAAACAACCTATTGCAAGATTACCAAAAGCAGTGGACACCAAATGCCCATTTACACTTTAAAATGTCTTCCAGGTCGAAGTATTCCGACGGTACCTCAGGTTCACCTCCACCGGTGGTCGACTTCAGCTCTCCCGGTCTGGCGGTGATGGAGGCTGAACGTCTCCTGCTGTCTGGAAGAGCCGTCTACACTAACGCCGATGAAGTCTGGCCCGGTCTGTACATCGGCAACATGTAAGCACACTGCAGCTCTTCCGAATTCATTCGTAATTATAGCTTACATATGCGTAAAAATCACACCTTTGCTGTACAAAACCGTATTTTTAATGCTTATTAGTAAAGTTACTAGTTATCTGCTGTTCCTAATGCATGTTGTTGAACACAAGAGGGAACTGTTTCTCTATAAATGACTAATAGCAAAGACTATAGCGATACTATATATTGAAAGGGACTTTGCTAATAATAACTAACAAGTCTTTTCAACCCAAAGAATATTTTAGATGATCAAACACTTCAAAATCGTGATATGTAAACAACGCAGTCAGTTCTACTAACAAGAACAGAGCATCCCTTACGAAAAAGAAGTTTATTCAGGTGTGCTGTTAGTATACTTCTTTTAAACTAAAAATAGGAAAGTATACTTTTAGTCTACTTTTTATGTACTTCTCAGAAATGGGCTTTATGTACTTCTCAGAAATATACTTAATTAAAATGACATTTAAGTATACTTGACTTATACTTAGAAAAAGTCTAAATATATTTGAGCTATACTTGTGCTCCTAGAATCAGTGTTTTCATTGTTATACTGTAGGGCGCGCTAGTACACATCTGCGGTACAGAATTTCCAAAAAACACAAGTGAAGAAGAAACCGAAACAACAGACGCTTCCACGTGTAATCTAACACGATCATCAGACATAAAACAGCATCAAAACTGTGTAAAGTTGATGTAATGTCGACCAATAAAGAGGTAATACTGACTGTCAAGCTTTGGGGTGTTGATCGACTCTATCTACGTTTTGATTATCGTTCTGAATCCAATTGAGTCTTTTTTTTCAGCTTTTTGTTCAAAATGTTTATTTCTTTATTTTTTTTATTATTTATGAAACTTACCCACATTCAAGTGTTTAAAAAAAGAATGCATGAAGCTAGAATAAAATGTTTTTGTTTACAAGCAGAGACCCTGTTCATTTGATGTTTTGTATGTTCAGATATCCATGTACCAAAATATATACAAATTAATACCTAAATAGGGACGTAGTAGTATACTTAAAGTATGATGTAAAATACACTTAAAGAAAACTTACGATTATACTTGCACTATAAAACTACTAAACTAGTAGTTTACTGATACTATACTTCAAAGTGTACTAAAAATGCTACTACAAGTATTTAATTAGAAAACTATCAGTATACCTATAAGTTCACTTTTAGTATAGTTGCAGTACAAGCTAAAATATTGATGTAAACTAGTTGTGTACTCAAAGTTTACTACTGTTATACTTAAAGTATACTTTTATATACTAGAAAGTGGGCCAATTTAGGCCCAAGGAGTATTGATATAGTACACTTACAAGTATACTACTAGTACACTGATATTTGTATACTTACTACATAAAGTATACTTAAAAATATACTTGAACTTTACTTAAGTATACTTAAAATAAACTTGAAGTATACTACTTTTTGGTAAGGGGTCTACTAACAGTGTTGGGGAGTAACTAGATACAGTTAACGGAATTACATAATTTAATTACAAAAGAGATGTAACTGTAATCAGTTACAGTTACTGAGAAAAAAATGTGTAATTAAATTACAGTTACTTATAAACATTTTAAAGATTACAAAGGGGGTTACATCTGAATTTTTATTTTTTTTACTCGCATACAGATTTAATTGATTTCTTTCCCAAATTGCATTGACTGCTTTGAGACACAAATGTTTCAGGAGTTTAGGACACATTTATTCAGTAATTGGTTTATTTCCTATTTGGGTTTATGTCTATGCTTTATTTTTATTTTTTTTTAAAGATGAACTGTTAGATGCCAGTGTTTCCTGTATGCAAAGAACTGATTTCAAAAACCGTTTTATAGCTATTAAAACTATTTCTTGTTATGATTTTAAATCTGTATTTAACCTCAGAATGATTTCAAAGTGAAAAGAGGTGTTAAAGTCTGATTTTGCGGTGGCTGTGCTTTTAAAATAAATGATTATAATCTTAATTGAAATGATGAAAGATTCTGAAGGTTAAACCCTGCCTGGTTTAAACGTCTGAAAATGATTATCAGTTGAAAACATTTGTTAGAAATTTAGAAAATGAATCAAAAAGTAATCAGTTGTTATCAGTTACATTACTTTAATAAAGTACTTGAAATACTTACACTACTTATTACATTTTAAATAGGGTAACTTGTAACATGTAACCTATTACATTTCCAGTGTAACCTTCCCAACACTGTCTACTAATAAACACCTGAAATGCCTGCAAAACAAGTGTTCTGCTGACATTTTATAACATGTGTGTTCAATAGTACTGCTGTGTGATGCATTTTCTCTTTGTTTAGGGATATAGCTGAAAACTGTTCAGAGATGAGAAGGCGTCGCTTCACTCATGTCCTGAACTGCGCCCACAGCTCCAGACGTGGCGGCGAGATCTATGATGGCATGGGCATCACATACATGGGCATAGACGCACACGATTCACCCACGTATGACATGAGTGCCAACTTTAACAGAGCTGCTGAATTTATACATACAGCGCTGAAAGGGGGAGGTAAGCATGTGTCCAAAAACGAACCCAGTCTTCCTTCCTGCAGCTGAGAGTGATTAAACTCTATCTTCTAATTGAAGGCAAAATCCTGGTTCACTGTCATGTTGGAGTGAGTCGATCAGCCACTATAGTTTTGGCATATCTGATGCTGAAACAAAACATGACGCTGGTGGAGGCGATCCAGAAGGTAAAAGAGGGAAGAGGCGTCTTTCCCAACCGAGGCTTCCTCAGACAACTCATTGATCTTCATATTAAATTATACGGCTACAGACACTAGACACACAACAGCCATGAGACACAATGAAAATCGAGCAGGCAGGAGAAATATGGATCAATGTGGGTTTTAATATTTTTGGAGCAGAAA
Organism: Sinocyclocheilus grahami; assembly: GCF_001515645.1. Taxonomy (NCBI): domain Eukaryota; kingdom Metazoa; phylum Chordata; class Actinopteri; order Cypriniformes; family Cyprinidae; genus Sinocyclocheilus; species Sinocyclocheilus grahami. The sequence continues at coordinate 92,541 of NW_015506853.1, read as the reverse complement.
CTTTGTGCAGCTTGTTCATTTGAAATGTATTTGATCCAGCTTACTGAATTGTATGGTTTTATTCACTTCAAATAAATTTTAAATGAACATATTAAAATGAGCATACCTGATGAAGTATTATCTCTCTTGCTTTTATTAACCGAGTAAAGATTAACATACATGGCCTTTCATTCAAATGCAAATATTCACCAATATACAATTATGTGCATGTAAAAATACAACAGAAAAGGGGGGAAAGGAGAGAAGAATAAATAAATCAATGTTTAAAACCTTCATTGTATAGCTTTTATTGCTATATCTAACTTTTTTTGATCTAATTTCTAATACTGTCTATGTACAGCCTTACTTCAGTCCAAAAAAAAACATTAAAATGGTGGCTTTATTAGTCAATTTGCATGTATGAATGTGAAATATATATTCAAAATAAGTACTTTAATTAAAAGCAACGCTCATCCTCTTTAGAATGTTCAGTGAAGCCAAAATGTGCTTTTTCCCATAAACGCGAGAGAGGTCTTGAACGCTGAAGACTTTCATCATTTAATAATTTCTGTGCTGTATTATCTGTCCTGCTGTTGCAGGGATTACGGAGTTACGTCACTGCCTGAGAACGGCGTAGTTACCATAACAACCGAACTATTGCCGGAAATCATTACAAGCAGCGGACCATACAAACCAGCGAATACGGTATTATTGTCTTTAACAATTTGTAGGTCTGCAAATTCTGATTTTGAATGCTCGTGCAAATGTATTAGGAATACCTATTCACATTTAGAATGTAAAACGACGTGTTGAACCCTCAAAAATCTGTATACTCAGTAAAATAACTAACTTTTCAATATGTAAATACATAATGGAATCACATCTGAAGCGCCCTAACGAAGAAGATGGCAAGCCCGCGGACATCCGAGCAGCCCCCGCCGCATATTGACCCGACGCAGGCGCCGGTGGCTTTCGGTAGCTGGGCGATCCCGAAGCTGATGCTGGAGCTGCAGGACGCGGAGCTGTGTACCCGGCAGAGGGCGCTCGCTGCACTCTGCGGCCTCGTCCACGACCATGAGCGGGCCTATGAGGCCATTCTCAGCGGTAAACTCATCCTTAAAGGGATAGTTCACCCCAAAAACTGAAATGATGTCAGTAAGTACTCACCCTCATGTCGTTCCACACCCGTAAGCAGTGTTGCGGAAAGTTACTTTTAAAAGTAATGCATTACAATATTGCGTTACTCCCTAAAAAAAGACTAACTGATTACGGTACTTAGTTACTTTTTATGGAAAGTAATGCGTTACGTTACTTTTTAAATCTTGTTTGTTTTTAATATTAAAAAGTTGTTCTTTTACAAACATAAATGCCCTTTCATAAGAAAAGTGAAATGAATACGGCTCAGGCTGAAGGAAATGTCAATTCACGTCTGTACAGTAGAGGGCGCAGCGCAAACAAATCGCATGAAGAGTATGACGCAGGAGAAGAAAGTTCAATACTATTCAGCAATAACTAAAATCAAACACAAATGTGTCATTTTTGATTATTAGTATGGTTAAATTGGATCATCGAAGGTCAGTAGCAAAGACGTCGGTTAATAAAATGTGATTAAATACATAAATTATATTTGTCTTAACATTTAATTATTGCAGGTTTGTATAATATTCTGAGTTTGCATTTGACTGATTTTATTCATTTTGAGGAATACTGAATCTGTTTTTGTGCAGGTGAGATGAGTAAACATGTTCATATTTAGTCTAGAACTACAGTAAGATCATGTTCACACACAACGCTCTGCACTTACTCCTGATTTCTCTCAACATGGCAACACCAGAGCTGTCAGTCAATACATGGAAACAAAGTAACTGGAGTTACTTATTTGAAAAAGTAACTCAGATATTTCCTTCTAAATGAAAAAGTAAGTGTTACTTGACTAGTTACTTAAAAAAGTAATCTGATCACGTAACTCGCGTTCAATACATGGAAACAAAGTAACTGGAGTTACTTATTTGAAAAAGTAACTCAGATATTTCCTTCTAAATGGAAAAAGTAAGTGTTACTTGACTAGTTACTTAAAAAAGTAATCTGATCACGTAACTCGCGTTACTTGTAATGCGTTACCCCCAACACTGCCGTAAGACCTTCATTCATCTTCGGAACACAAATTAAGATATTTTTGATTAAATTTGTGGAGAGAGTATCACAACGCATGCGCTTGCTTCCGGTTCATGTAAACAATGCGTTTCTGTGCCTTGCTCGTGGTATAGTAACCTTGCTGTCTATGGGAGGGTTTCATCAAAATTTAATCAAAAATATCTTAATTTGTGTCCTGAAGAGGAACGAAGGTCTTACGGGTTTGGAACGACATTAGGGTGAGTAATGACAGAATTTTCATTTTTGGGTGAACTATCCCTTTAAGAAACCCTATTGTCCATCCTAAGAAACAGAATAAATGCTGAATTTTTTTACAGTCTTTCTTTTTAGTCAAACTGTTTCTTTCTGTTCCTCAAAGGGTGTATGGAAAGACTTCAAGTTTTGCTGCAAGATGAAGATGACTTAGTCAGGGTCAAAACCACTGAAGTGCTTTATGTGCTTGCTTCACACAGCTTGGGAAGGTGAGTCATGCAAGAAATCAAGGGCTGACCGTTTTAGTTTGTGTAAGCTTTTGGCATGTGAATGTGCTTGGCCCCGCATAGTAGGCTATGTGTTATTTATGTCAAATTATGTCAGTATATTTCACATATTGACAGTATGTGGAGTTAGTTAAACCTTAACAATGCTTAACAAATTTATTTATAAAATACACTTGTAATATTTAAATTTATATATTTTTTATAAAAAGAAAATATGCAAGTTGAAAATATAAACTTAGATTTTTTTTAAAGATAAATGCTTTTATCCAATAAGGATGCATTAAAATGATATTTTATAATGTGATAGTTTCCACAAACATATTGAGCAGCGAACACTGTTTTCAACAGTGATAATAATAAGAAATGTTTCTTGAGCTGCAAATCAGCTTATTTCTGAAGAATCATGTGACACTAAAAACTGGAGTAATGATACTGAAAATTCAGCTTTATCTTTGCAGCAATAAATTAAATTTTAAAATGGAAAACAGTGCAAAAACATTTAACAGTAATATTGTTTTTACTGTATTTTTGTGGGGGGTTTAACACGGTCTTGATGCTTTCAAAAATGTAAAGTAAAAGTTTGTTGTTTCCAGTAAGAAAAATTTTATTTTTTGCCTAAAGAATATTTCAGAGCATTTTATATTTAATATGGAGGGGATATTTTTAAACAACACTAAAATACCTGCAAGAGAAGTGATTTTTGCCATTTTGCCTTTTGGCTTCCAAAAATATTCAGTATATAGATATGTTTGTTCACACAGAGATGCCTTTTTGAAATTTGACATTGTGGGTCCCCTCGCAAACCTGATTGAGGACCCTGTGAATGCCTGTCGTAAAAACGTGCACCAAGCGCTCAACAGGATCGCCGAATTTCCATCAGGTGACTAATCTTATACTCCTTATACAGAAAATGTGTTTCAGAAGCTTTTCTTTTGATGAGTCCTCTGTCATGTCCCTACAGGAGCAGTGTTCATGGTGTCTATGGGGCTGGTGCCCAAACTGGTGCTGAAGGTCTCAGATGAAGAAGAGAGCATCCGTGCTTTAATTCTCTCCACACTGAGCTGCTGTGTGAGTGTGAACGCCCTTCCTGCGCTGGAGAGTGATGCAGTTCCTGTCCTGAGAGATCAGCTGTCTCACCCCTCCCCTGCCATCCGCCAGGCAGCCACATCTGCTTTAGTGGGAATCAGGTAGGTAGCATAGCACATAACAGTCTAGATCAGGTTAAGTTCACTAGGGTGAGAGATCAGAGCAGATATTCTTTTAAAATAAAAAGCATGCATTTTTCTCCTTTCCTCTCTTAGTGTGCCTGCAGATGGGAAGATGAAGGTGTGTGAGGAGAATCTTCTGCCCATATTAGTCAAGCTGCTGTCGGATGATGAGCAAGGAGTTGTCGCTAATGCTGCAGGAACCATTATGAACACGGCCGTTATCACTAAGGGTCAGCACAAAATCAAGTTTCAGCGTGCATTTTTGTAATTTATGAGTTGATGGTGAAGTCAGAAACTTTTCAGCATCTATTATAGTGCTGTATGTAAAAATTAAAGGGATAGTTCACCCAAAGATGATAATTTAGTCATGCCAAACCTGGATGACTTTTTTGATTTTGTGGAACATAATTGTAGATGTTTTCATTGTCAATTGTTGCCTACATTCTTCAAAATATGGTCTTTTCTGTTATAAAATAGAAAGAAAGTCATACAGAGTCATGAAGGTGAATAAATGATGAGAGAATTTACATTTTGGGGTGATCTACCCCTTTAAAACCTCTAGATGGGGTTGATGTTAGTTATATGCTCATACATTAGATCTGGGGTTTTCAGATTTTTGATGCCATGGACCTACAAATATGATTGGTCACCTCGCAAGAAGGGACCCCCTAAAGGCAGCTAGATATTTTCAAGTATAAGGACAAAAATGAAAAACAGAAATTGAAAATTAGGTGCTCATCCTGAAAAGTAGAGGAGATTCAACTCAAAAAGTGAGAAAATGTAGAAAAACTGGCAACACTCACTTTACAACAGTGTTATTTTAGTATCATGAGATACTATTATAGTTTTTATTAATAATTTGAATACATTTTTATAAATTTTATTTTTATTTTATTTGTAAAGTTGTAATATATTTTGTGAGTTTTTTCATGTTTATAATTTAAATTTTTGTATTTATTTATTATTATTTAGAATTATTTTAGAACATTTAAGTTGAACTAAATGAAAATAACACGTTGCCTTGGCAACTAGCTGAAATAATTTTTTTATATTTCATTTTATTTTAGTTAAAGTTTAGGTTAAAGTTAATTTGTAAAACTATAATAACCCTGGTCTACTTAATTTCTTTAAGGAACACACACTATTTATTCACTCATACACTTATTTATCTAACACACACACTCAGTCTACATTTCAATTTGCACATAATATACCTGTACATACAACTGTCTATTGTTATATACCTGCACATACAATTGTCGATTTGTATATTTTTATTCCTTATTTTACTTGTTTTATTTTTTATTTATTTAGATTTTTTATTATCTGTGTTTTTTTGTTCCGTCACTGTCATTCTGTTGCACTGTGGAAGCTTCTGTCACGAAAACAAATTCCTCGTATGTGTAAACATACCTGGCAATAAAGCTCA
>NW_015506853.1:76129-87230 GCF_001515645.1 Sinocyclocheilus grahami | reverse complement strand
ACACTATTTATTCACTCATACACTTATTTATCTAACACACACACTCAGTCTACATTTCAATTTGCACATAATATACCTGTACATACAACTGTCTATTGTTATATACCTGTACATACAATTGTCGATTTGTATATTTTTATTCCGTATTTTACTTGTTTTATTTTTTATTTATTTAGATTTTTTATTATCTGTGTTTTTTTGTTCCGTCACTGTCATTCTGTTGCACTGTGGAAGCTTCTGTCACGAAAACAAATTCCTCGTATGTGTAAACATACCTGGCAATAAAGCTCATTCTGATTCTGATTCTGATTCTGATAAAACAATGATGTTTTGACCATCATCCGACATTGAAGTGTTTCTTAGGTGTTTTAAAAGAACCTGTACAACAGGCAACATTATATCAGAATCTGTAGATTTTATTTGATCATTTTTTTATTTCTTACAAGTTATCCATTAATTATTATTCTTATGAATTACATAATTAAGTATTACTTAAATACATTTTTTTACACATTTTTTTCTCTGAACTTTCCCTCTCACCCCTTAGCACTCCCTTGTCAGCCTTTGGGGGTCCTGGACCCCACTTTGAAAACACCTATATTAGATTAGACTAGGCACTTAGGTGTTTTAAAAGAACCTGTACAACAGGCAACATTATATCAGAATCTGTAGATTTTATTTGATCATTTTTTTATTTCTTACAAGTTATCCATTAATTATTATTCTTATGAATTACATAATTAAGTATTACTTAAATTTTTTTACACATTTTTTTCTCTGAACTTTCCCTCTCACCCCTTAGCACTCCCTTGTCAGCCTTTGGGGGTCCTGGACCCCACTTTGAAAACACCTATATTAGATTAGACTAGGCCAGATCTCATTGTCTGTCTGTTTCCAGGTAAGACTGAGGCTCTGAACGCAGGTGCCATCGCCCCTCTGCTGCAGCTGGTGGTGAGTGAGAATACAGCGGTGTGTGCCAATGCCCTCCGTGCCCTTACAGTCCTGGCAGAGGTTCCTAGGGCCCGGGCAGAGCTGCTGGAGCATGTGCCTCTGCTGAATACCAGACTAACACACCCCAACACCATCATCCACAGAGCTGCATCCACTGCCATTGAAGTCATCTCCTGGAAACCATGAGAGAAACAAGAGTTCTCCTGATACAAGACCTGGTGGTGTGATTTAAAAGAAAGAATTAGCCACATAAAACACACTCATTTTATAAAGAAAAATAAAGTTAAAAGATCAGAATGATATTAAGAATTCTGGGGGATGTGACGTTGTTTGTTTAGAACGCAAAATCTGCGTAGCAACTATTCCAACTTGCGTACGTGACTGAAACGTTTCATAAATGTTAGTTGATATAGTATAGACGTGATAAACGTGTACTGAAAGGCACCATATGTCGCTTTCTTTTGGTGTGGTTTAATCCCGGTGTAGTGTAAATGTGCAGTGTCATGCTTTCGGAAAACCCCTCGGTGCGGCGTATGGATTAAACCAGCGGTCAACGGCAGCGAGCACGTTCTCGCTATCTGTCACACGGCATGCGGAGTCACGGCAGATAAATATTTGTGGCTGCTATTTGGCAAGCAGTCCGAGCGAATACAGGACAGGCGCTGAGTTTGGTTTGCCCGCTCCATTCTATAAAGTCATATTTATTTTTGTGGAATTAAGCGGGAGGATTATATCGCAGGGAGGAGTGCAGGTGGAGGCTGTGTATTTTGGGGTCATATTTGCTGGATAGGTAAGTTTATACTTCACATACAGTATCTGTTCGAATAAATTCAAGTGAAATTATTTGAGCCAGCGCAAGAAATGCTCAAGGATTCTACCGCAGCGAGTGCCTGTCTGTTACTCAAACATCTATAACATATAGTATAGGTTAGCCTTCTTCTTTAAGTCGAATGGTAATATTAAAGTAATCAAACCAAGTGCACGTTGTGGCATAAGAAGATGTGTCTTGTCTCTTCGTAAAGATAAAATCACAAAGCGCCACAGGATTGATGTAGTCTGCGAGATTATGGCAGTGGATGATGCGATGCTTTTACATAACACAAGGCGACAGAGCCGGAGAACAGGTGCCTATGGCAAGCCATTTCAACACTTAATAGTATCCGTTTCATATGTGACTAGTACTTGCATGCTGCTAGTAAATAATAATAAAGCAACTAGAATCTATTTCAGTTTGACTAGCTGTTGACTAAAACTTGATTTTCTGCTATTCATCATCCCTGTATAGTGGCAAGTAACTATTCCATTTTTACCTGGTGACAAATTTCACATATGCAATTTGGCAAAGATAGAAATGACTAGCGCATTTTTGCTGGTGCCTATTTCAGTTTTATTCATTAGATGCTAACTATCCCAATGGTTGCTAGTGTCTATTCTATCTTTACTTTATTAGCACTAGATACCCATCCTATTTATTAGATACTAGTCTCCCTGGCCTGGCCTCTGATGGATTGGCAATGGAAATCAGTTTTACGTGTTTAGGCCAGATGTCCAGATATCGAATATGTATGTGATTCAAAGCCACATTTAGAAGTGGCTCAGAAGGATGCAAAAAATCTATCTCGTGCAGATTTTTGTGTTTGCATGTGTGCAACGATATCCAACCTGTGTAAAAAAAATTATTTTTTTTGTGCCAGTGTAAATGAAGCCTATATGAGATAGAAGTATCTATCCCAAATATTAATAGTAACAATTTATATCTCACTAGTTACAACTGCTTTCTGTACTTGACATATGTAATGACTAGTCGAAATCACTGCTTTAAAACCCCCTACCTAGATTAAAAATATTATTAGAAATACACAGTAGTCTCTAAAAAGTATGTATGCCTATTCAGTTACTTCTAGAAAAACTGGAATAGATACTAGTAACTATCTGAATAGTTGCAAACAAAAATACTAGTACCTAATGAATAATTATTAGCAAAACTAGTACCAGTAAACACTTTAAACAAATATTTGAAGAATATTTGAATATATATATATATATATATATATATATATATTCACAAATATACTGTATGTGAATATTTGGTGTCTGAACCACTGATTACAAAACAATAGTTACTTGTCACTAATAGCTAATTTAATAGGTATTAGTTACCACTGAAATAAGTACGTTTCTAATAAATAGCAGCCAGTTAAGGTAAAAAATATATATACTAGTCACTTGGATTTTTTACTGGTAATTCAAAAAATTCATCACTAGTTGGAACGTAATGGCAAAGCAATAAATGATAAAAATGGATTGCCATAGATGTGTGACACTGATGGAGAAAAAAATTAGTCTGAAATATAAAAAGAATATTCTCAACCATTTTACATCCTGCTCTTTGAAAACAGTGAATATGTTTGTATACGGTGTATTCTTTAGTTGCGTCATACTATATATAACGCAGACAATTTTGAGGCAAATCCTACAGGCTATATCTTATATTCTAAGTTGTAGCTTTGTTTTAAGTGTTTCGCCTGAAATCTCAGAGGAATATACAGCGTGTTAATTACTGAGACCATCAGTCCCCTGATCATAAAAGATCTTAATTATCAGTAGCTGATGCAATAAACTCTCTCTGTACGACAGGTTTCTGAATCCAATTAACCGGTGGCCGTCAATACTAACAACTACTCAAAGTCTGCCTGAGCTCATGAGCAGACATCTACTTGAGCAATTCAATGTTATCTATTTATATGTAACTTTAAACCAAACACCCACATTTCATGCTGTTTCTTTAAGCAGGGCCAGATTATGTAATGCACCTCACATCCATATACAGCACCTTTGAGAGGATGAAGGTATGTGGCCAATATAATTGAGATCTGTGGATCAATTGACCACATGTAGCAGGCCATCTGCTTGCTCAAAAGCAGCCATCTGCTGTGATGACTCATCAGCCAGTGTCTTACTGCTTATTAAAGACGTCTCTGAAACCCACTATCAATCACAGACAATAAGCCCTTTACGTACTATGAGGCTGATTCGGTAGGTGTTGAAAAATAGGCTGTTTTTATATAAAAATACATATTCTTGTGTCAGTGACTGGAGTGCATATGCAACACAATTATACTCTGCAGCCAGGGACACATTTTTCTCTCATTAAAGGGGTCATATGATGCGATTTCAATTTTTCCTTTCTCTTTGGAGTGTTACAAGCTCTTGGTGCATAAAGAAGATCTGTAAAGTTGCAAAGACAAAAGTCTCAAATCCTAAGAGATATTCTTTATAAAAGTTAAGAGTCAACCACGCCTACCTAAAACGACTCGTTCTAACACGCCCCCACATATCTACGTCACTATGTGGGAAGATTTGCATAACGCCGCCCAAATGTTCACGCAAAGAAAGAAGGCATAACTTTTATTCTCGCTGTAGTATTGTTGTTGCTGCCACCATGTCGTGAAGGCGCTGTGTGTTTCGTTGTGAAAGCGAAACTACTTTGTTTGGCCTTCCAAAAGAGGACGATATCTGCTTCGTCATGCCTGGAGCTGATCCGTGCTGGTCGCTGAGGAAATACATCAACTTTGCACTGTCGATCACCGGATCGGCTTTCACCGTAGACGAAGCGGAGTCCAACCCGGGGTCGTCACATGTGGTTGCCGCAAGCACTACGGACGCTCCTTCGTCGAATCTGCCGGCCGCGCCATTCCCAAGCCCGCCCACCACCGCTCACTCAAGCCGGCCTCCGCAGTCATTATAATCCATAATTATGTCCCCACTGGATGCAACGAATAACTCGTTTATAATGGGTTTTAATGTTTTTGTCTCATCGGACAGGGCATCACAGTATGGTAGGGGTGTAACATTTCCGTAACATGCTTGTGGTATTCGGCCAATCACAACGCACTGGATAGCTGGCCAATCACAGCACACCTTGCTTTTCAGACCGATAAGCTTTGTAAAAATCGACACGTTTCAGAAAGGCGGGGCATAGAGGAGAAACAATAATGTACAGTATGTGGAAAATAATGTGTTTTTTTAACCTTAAACCGCATAAACACATTTCATTACACCAAATACACAAAATAATGTTCTTTTTAGCAACATCATATGACCCCTTTAAAACAAGGACCACCGGTGCATGGCAACAGGTTGTCATGACAGTAGGACCAACTTTATACTCATCAGCAAACATTATTCTTATGCATAAACATAACCACCGTGATCTGGCATCAGGATGTTGCATGGATGTGTGTTTAGTGAAAACAGTGTTTGGATGAAGTTTGAGATTTGTTTGAAGAGCGTGAGCCTGCTTGACAAGTTCATTCACCGGATGGATTTGATTACATCCTTAGGACAGAATAAAGCAAAGATTTATGTTTGAGTCCTTTGTACTCGCGCTTCAAGCTTCTTAACCAGGGAGGGATTACATAGGACCCTTCTATAGGATTTTTAATTAAAATGTGACCGACCCCTTTGCAATCTGATAGACCCGTGCAGGGATGAATGGATAGGAATAGGAGAGGGGGAACAAGGGTAAGTTGATGGATATGAGGAGGCAAAATATTGCACAGTTGATTTTTCCATTCTTATTAGTTTTCAGTCACTGTATTTACAAGAGTGGATTTGAGCTTGTATTGACTAAATCATTGGCTGCCTGATTCAGCTTTAATTGGGCGTTTGTAAGGAGTGTCAAGCTTTAGCCTGGTGTAATGGCTTGAGATTGATCTCTGAAGAGGGGGAAGATGGTTCCTGCTTGTAGAAAGCAGAGGGCTGATGGCAAACGTCTGAGTTTTAGGGATGGAAGATGGGATGGGAATGGGGCTAAAGAGACAAAACCAGAGCGCAGGGAAAGAGTGTGTCTAGAAAAGTGAACCCTGCAATGTTTCAGAGGAAGAAAAACCAGACCAAAGCAAAAAAGAGTTAAGTTAGATTATACCTTATACCGCACTAAAAACCTGTATGACTTATGTGGAATTATAAAAAAATATACCTTGAAGAATGTCTTTTTGTCAGTGCAGTGAAATTTAGTAGATTCTGTTTGTTTTGGCCTCTGTTGACTCATTGTATGAGCAAAAATGTGATGACATGATAGACAATGATAAATGTTTTTCAGGTTCACCCAGAAATGAAAGTTCTGCATCATTTACTCACTCTCATATCATTTCAAAACCTGTGGAACACAAAAAGAAGATATTATAAGTCAGTGGGGAATTGTTGGGCAAGTGACTGAATTTTTAAATAAGTGAAGCTTGATGTCAGTATCCACAGAGTAGCTGAAATAATACTGTTATTTTTATTTTATTAATGTAACTTAAATTTTGTAGCTTGCTGGTTCCAAACTGTCTGGTATTAGAGATGGAGATTTTCAATTAATCTTTCTGCAGTTAACTTTGTTAAACCAGTAGGTGGCGACAAGTTACTGTCTTTAAGAATGAGTCATTGAATTAGTCACTCAACCAATTCATTCAAAAAATGCATTATTTATTCATCTTTTATTTTTTTATTTTTTTATCCCTCTACCTTGCAGCTTGCATTTTTCAAAAATAAAAAAACTGTTTACACAGAATGCATTTTTGTATTTCACTGTGCTGATTTTCCAGTGCTTTTTCTTTGTAAACGTGCTAGTCAGACATTTGTTTTGTCACTTTTCCTCATGTTTTTCGTGCACGACACCTGTTCTTAATATGCAATGCTCAAGTTAAAACCGTTCAACTTTTAAAAATGGCTTTTCTGCATTTTTTCCCCATTCCACCTACTATGTCTAATGTTTTTCAACACATTCTGTGTAAATGGCCCTAAAGAAAGTAGCTGCACGCGCAGGACTGTACACAGCATATATATACCATCTTAACCACAGATATACTCTTAAATAAGGCTCTTTCTTTCAATGCGGTATTTATATCCTTGGTATCCCGTGGTGCCGTTGGCCGGAGGTCTGTAATGTGTTTCAGTGTTTTATGCCCCATCCTGCTGCCAGTACAGCGTGTTAACACAATAAAGCCAAAATGGATGCTTCCATAAACATCCATCAGTGGGGCCATTAGCTTTCAAATCTGCACTCATGTTTCAGTTTTGTCTCATACAAATTCGCCAGTAAAAACGCCCACATACCAACATTGCTGACAACATACTTAAAGCAGCTGTACTTGAAATTAATATAATATCTAAATAGGTTTTCACACATACACACACACACAATAACAACACGCTCATGAACACATGGACTCAAACACCCAGGCATCATCTAATAAATCTATGCAGAGTGCCGCCCATGGGCAACAGCATAATGGCTGGGCTCAAAACACTTAAAACTGTGTGTGTGTGTGTGTGTGTGTGTGTGTGTGTGTGCCAGAGAGAGATGGCTTGTGCTTCACAAAACCAGGCCCACACACATGCACCAGCCTGCTGTCTGCAATAACATTAATTGTTATGTGGGCATTCAGAGCCTGGTCATCTACCTACTGCTGGAACAAGAGCATTGCTTATTGTTGTATTCCTCTATCAAATTCATGCAAATGCTTTATAAGTCTCTGCAGACATTTTATAACAACAAACTGTAAAAATTTGCGTAATAATTAGTTTGTGAAGGGATGCATGAATTTTAAATTCTGTTTTTATTTGATTGCCAATAAAGGATAAATGGTTAATATTAAAATTCTACATTTCACCTAAAACAGTTAAAATTAAGCATCACAACATTATAAATTATTTAATTATGTCAGTAATTCCATTTTTAGTAATAATTAAACTATTAGTGTTATTAAAAAGGAAATGAGTGTACACAATGCATTTTTTTAAATTATTTTATAGCCAATAATGTATAAATGGTTGATATTGAAGTTCTATACTGTTTTGTCTACAATTAAAAATAAAACCCTAACGCAGGTTAGTGTGTTAGTATTACAAATATTAATACTATTACATATTTAGTAACTATTAAAATTCTACTAGTGTTATTAAAGACTCATTAAATGAGCGTTAGATGATGCAAAGGTAATGTACAGTTACTTTATTAGCATATATAACTAATTATTGTACATTATTTTATGGCCATGGTTAATATTACAATTCTATATTATTTTGTCTAAATAAATTCAAAATGAAATATTAAAGCAGCACTGAAATTAAGCATCACAACATTATAATGTACAGTATGAATAATGGATTTTGAGATTATGAGATTTGACAATATTGCAGATTACATTAAAGATTACACGTTGAAGTTTTAGTAATAAAGAATTAGTGTTAATAAAGATTGAATGAGCGGTAGATGATGCAAATGTAATGTACAGTTAACCCAGAAAACCCTAGTTGCATGTTAAAGTGCTAAAAAACACTTAGAAACTGCATAGCAATGCCATGACAACCACCAACAGCACTTTGGCACTTGGCACAGTGACAGTAATTAGTACAGATTAGCATGGATAATATCCTATCAATGACTGATTTGGAGCTTTGTCAGAAAAAATGTCAACTCCATCTCTGGACCTCTGCCTTTGCATGAGTGTATTTGTGCATCCATGTGCATGTACTGTATATGTGTCTGATTTCCCTCGAGGACTCTGACATGTCTGGACCCCTCTTCCCAACAGACTTGTCTTCCTCCTCACATATGACAAGAATGAAGCCCACCACCTCATTAACGTGTTGGTGGTTAAAAATAAAGATTCCCTATGCTTGTGTTTAGTGTAGTTTGTGAGCACAAGCCTTGTCATAAAGACCATAGTCTTGATAATTGCCATAAATTCCAGTCCATGGAGGTCTAATATTCTTAGAAAGAGCTATCTGTTAACATTTCTCTTAATCTCAATGGCACTTTTTTGAACTGCCAAAGGAGAAAAAATTAATGGGAAAAATACACTATATGGATGAAAGTATTAGGACACATCTTTAATTATTTTGATTTCAATATTTAAGAGGCATGTACTTTAAGCCATATAGGGTATTTTCTTATTAATTTTCCCCTTTTGCACTTAATGTTTCAATGAGACCCACTGCCACAGATGTATTAAATCAAGCTCCTAGCCATGCACCCTGCATGTCCAAACATTTGTGAAAAAAATGAGTCATTCTAAAGAGCTCAGTGAATTCATGCATGGTACTGTAATAGGATGCTACCTTTGGAGTAAGTCACTACCTGAAATTTCATCCCTAGATATTAAACAGTCAACTGTAAATGGTATTTTTGGAAAGTAGAGCATTTAGGAAAAGCAGCAACTCAGCCACAAAGCAGAAGACCAGGTAAAGTCACAGAATGGGGTCACTGAGTGCTGAGGCACATACTAAAAGCCAATGCTCTGCTGATTTTATAGTTGAAGATCTCCAAACTTCCACTGGTATTAATGTCAGCACAAAAACTGTGTGGCGGGAGCTTCATGATACGAGTTTCCATGGCCAAGCAGCTCCATGCAAGCCTCACATCACCAAATTTGCCAAGCATCAGTAAATGGAGTAAGTAAAACACGCCACCACTGGACTCTGGAGCAGTGGAAACCCAGGACTCCAGACTAACGTTTGAGAGCAGTGGCACCAACGCCACTATGTTCTGCAGATGGTGGCGCTAGGAGCAGTTTTGGTAGGGCTGGGTGGTGGTTTGGGAAGTATTAAAAATAAAGATAATTTAATCATAAATTACTATTGTTTTGCATTAATAAGGGCAGTTACTAATAATATTACACGTTTATTTCATGGTAGTACACATTTGACTGTAAAGCACTGAGCTTGAGTTGGAAAGCATACAACTTTTATTTTATTTATTTTATTTTAACAATTAATAAAAGAAATAAAATTAACATATTCTACTTTTATTTAATGTACCATCGTTCTTCTATAGTATTATATGTAACTGACCTCTTTGTGTGTGTTTCAGTTGCAAATTGAATAAAAGTTTGTTTTTCAAGTCACTTTGCGACTTCATACACAAAAAAGTGCAAAACTTTGACAATTTGATTTCTTGATATTTTTTTACATAAGTATTTGTTTATCACAAACGGTCATCCAATTAAAAATACCACTTAAATTGGGTCATTTTTAGAGCTTTAAAGTGCTGGGAATAGTTGTGTGAAAAGCTTTAAAGTCATTGAATTGAATCATCATTGAATTTCTCTCTCAGAAGGTTGTATAAACCCTGAAATAAATAATGTAATAACATTCGACTAGGCCTTTTCTGCCACAACACCATAGTTATAGTTAGCCTTACTCTCTGGCTTTCTACATCGGTGATGTTTTACCTGTTTATAACTGAGAATTCTGTGTAGAATTTGAATGCATCTCATTAAAACTCATAGCAACCTTGGCAGAGTTTGGGGTTGGACTAGATCTCTTACTTCCAGTGAAGGGAAATCTTAATGCTTCAGCCTACCAAGACATTTTGGACAATGCTATGCTTCCAACTTTTTGGGAACAGTTTGTGGAATGTCTGTTTTTATTCCAGCATGACTGTGCCCCAGTGCACAAAGCAAAGCTCATAAAGACATGATTGGATGAGTTTGGTGTGGAGGAACTTGACTGGCCCACACAGATGCCTGCCCTCAATCCTATCAAACACCTTTGGGATGAACTGGATTGGAGATTGTGACCCAGGCCAGTGCCATCAGTGCCTGACCTCACAAATGCTCTACTGGATGAATGGACAAAAATTCCCACAGAAACACTCCAAAATCTTGTGCAAAGCCTTCCCAGAAGAATTGAAGCTGTTATAGCTGCAAATGGGGAACCAACTCCATATTAATGTCAGTGTATTTAGAATGCAATGTCATTGAAGTCCCTGTTGGTGTAATGTTCAGGTGTCCAAATACTTCTGTCTGTACAGTGTACTTCTGGAGCCATGACAGTGGAAAACGGTTGCAACTTGCTGAAAAATGTATTTAGTAAGAATATACAACTACTTTTGATTGACCATCAATGGACAAGAACTGACCACTTAGACAGGAAGAGGTTGTTGTACTGACATGTACACAATTTTTTTACCTAATAAAATATTAATACCTTGTTCATAAAAAAAAAAACCTTTGCATCACAGGAATAAATACATTTTAAAATACATTATGATAGAAAACAGTTATTTTGAATTTGAATAATATTTCACAATATTTCTGTTTTTACTTTACTTTTGATTAAATAAATGCAATCTTGATGAACACAAGATCAAATATATATA
>NW_015506853.1:30855-75948 GCF_001515645.1 Sinocyclocheilus grahami | reverse complement strand
TATATATATATATATATATATATATATATATATATATATATATATAAACTTAACTCCAAACTTTGAACAATACTGTAGTTGATATTAAAGTGTGAAAAAACTCAACCAAGGCATTATCAGAAAACACAGAAAAAATGCATTTAAAATGTGTTTAATTAAACTTCAAAAATATATATCTTCCTAATATAATATGTCATTGTATTGAGATGTGTTTTGCCTTGAAATTTGGCTTTATTCTCTATGACTCTTTTTACTAGAATGTTTTAGCAACATTCGTGAAACAATTGTGGTTGAATAATTTTACAAAATGCAATTTGTCCTCCGGCTGGGTTCAAATTTGACTTTGAATCTGTGTCACACCAGGATCAAAGCAGCTTACAAACCAACTATCTCTCACCCCCTGCTAACTGCACAAAATCTTCTTCAGTGCTCATCCACATCACCGTCTGCTCCTCTGTTCATGACTGAAAGATTGCTATTCAAGACGGCATGAAGCATAAACTGAATTTTAAATGGGAAATAATGGGGGGGGGGACTTGATTTCACTCATCAGGATTTGATTGAATTTTGAAAAATGGACTATGATATTATTGTTAATTTTGCCCCTCCAGTTTGGCCTGGGTTACATCAGCAGAAAAGTCATTTCTGAGCTGGAGAATGTTATATTTTAATAAAAATATATGAAAACAAACATTTCATGAAAGCAAACATCCCATTCCCACTCTTTCCCCATTTTTTCTTGTCCACTCTCAGTCTCGTCTCAATATGGAGTGGCAAAAAGGCCAATAAGAGCATGCGTCTCTGTGTAGAGAGTGACTAGATTGGGCTTTTTCAGATGTGTGGACTGCGAAGTCGTGTTTGCTATAGCAACGGATCCGATGTTACATAATGCAGCAGGAATAGGAAGAGGGCTAGAGGTCTGGCTGGCTTAATGTGGGAGATGCAGCAGGATATTTTTAGGATTCTCGTGTTCTTCCTCCTCTCTTGCACTGCAAGTGATGCAAGCAGGACGCAGATGAGGATGGTACAGGACACACACTGAGCTGCGTTTTCAACCCGTTTTTGAGTGACTGTTGACTTGTACGTTGCTGTCGAAAATATGACACCATATGAACACAAAGATAAGCACATCTTGCCCATGATTTATCTATATGCAATGGCCTCTGAACTTCAATAACTGCTGCATTGCCTTATATTTGTACAGTGAAACACCAGTTGTGTGATTACATAATATTACATAGGGAAGCATGTAGTTCCATATCAGTTTTTAGCTGATATTAGAGTTTTTGTAATTTATCAGGATTAGTTTGTGCTGTGTATTTAATTGTGATCCTCATTTCCATTTTTAACATTTAGATTATCATCGGCTAACACTTACTTTTTATATAATCTTTAAAAACACTAATAAATGTAACACTGGTAAATGTAATCTTTAGCCAATTAATTAATTATTCATTTTTCATGTTGTATGTAATAATATGATGCCTAAATTTACATGTGTGAAAGTTATTGTATTATTTTACTTTATTTTTCATTTATTTAGAATATTGAAAAAATTGCTATTTTATTTATATTTATCTATTATGGTAGTGTTATCTTAGCATTTTATATATATATATATATATATCTTACATTTTTCATGTAAGATTTTACATTACTTTAGCTTAATTTCAATTACTGAAAAGTTTTTCAGTCATAACCAACAATAGTTATTAGCTATAATATGAAAATAATATCTGCCAGAATTTAAATACGTCTATGTACTGTAGTTATGCATCCCTAACATTATTTTAAAAGCTTGAAGTCTGAAAGATGGAAACTGTAAAGATCAGCTTAGTTTTATTTTAATATCTTTTATACAGTAAATAACAGCTATAATGAAAACATTGTATATATAATCTGATCTGTAGATTTATAAAACTTCATCCTTTTGGAGGACTTTTCCTCCATGAGTCAAATGAACAGCTGAGCTGCATTGGTCTTGGAAAGCATCTCTCATCCGTCTTAGAGGTTGTCTGCTGTTTTCTCTCCAGAGACCAGACTTGATTTTCCACTAGATAGGAGAGCACAGGGACAATCTAGCTATAAATAACCTGGGAGAATAGCTGCTCTTTGAACAAAAGCTGTGATAGGTCTGTTCATCCATCTGTGCTGGAGGACACAGAGGTTTTACAGAGATGTGAGATGTCAGACTGTGTTAGCTAAAATACAAAAGCACCACGCTAGGGTTTCTTACATAAGTCTTCTTTAAAGGTGAGTCTGATGACTAAGATGTTCTCTGATAGAACTGCGGCGTCACTGAGATTGTGGTGCGTCTGCTTTGTGCTGTAATGAAAAACTGAAGTGACTTGTTAGAATTCTCCTCACTTCTCTTTTCCAATGTGGCTTCAGGAAAAACATTTAATGTGACCGAATTTACCTGATTAGGATACACCAGTAATTTTGAGGGTCAGCTAAAGTAGAAACAGTTCCTTAAAAGGATAATTCACCAAATAATGTAAGATAGGGCTGTTTGATTATGACAAAAATCATTTTCATGATTATTTTTGCCCACTACTTTTTCCATGAATACTTGTTCACTTTGGAAACATGAACTCTTCTTTTAAGCTGAGTTTAAATGAAAAATAAATAGAAAATACTGACATAAAACAAATAGTCCGGAGCTAAATATTTTTTTAAGAGATGCTCATACTAGTGCAAGGCCAAAGTTCATGATGCATGAATAATTGAGTGATTTTGACTTGTGTGAATCCAGAAGGATCAATAACTCAGAGACACTGCCTGAAGAGAAGCACTTTAGAGAGCACCATCATTTTCTTTCACATTCATTGGCTGCCAAAGAATATCATGTTTGTTTCGCCTCTTATTTATGGAGTACTAAAATAAAAGGCTTTATATTGTTTGTTTTGAATTTAAAATAGTTCACTCAGAAATGAAAATGTACTCACCCTCATCTTGGTCATCCAAGATGTAGATGAGTTTGATTTTTCATGGGAACAGATTTGGAGAAATGTAGCATTATATTATTTGCTCAGTAATGGATCAAAAATAGTTCACTCAGAAATGAAAATGTACTCACCCTCATCTTGGTCATCCAAGATGTAGATGAGTTTGATTTTTCATGGGAACAGATTTATGGGAACAGAGAAATGTAGCATTATATTATTTGCTCAGTAATGGATCATCTGCAGTGAATGGGTGCCATCAGAATTAGAATCCAAACAGCTGATAAAAACATTTATAAAGCTGCATGTTTGTAATAAATCATAATCCATCATTTTTAAATTTAAACTCTTGGTTCCAGCTTAATAAGAGTCCTCTATTCATAAAATTTCTTTCTCCAGTGAAAAGTCATCTCTTCTGAATCAGGAGAGAAATATGCACAGATCAAGCACTGTTTAAGAGCAAAAACTGTCCATAACAATTCTGAACAAACAAACAGTTCTGGAAGTGAAACAAATGCCTTAATGATGGATTTGTTACTTCACAAGACATTAATAGATGGACTGGAGTTGTGAGTATTTGTGGATTATTATCAGCTTTTTGGACTCTCATTCTGACGGCACCCATTCACTGCAGAGGATCCATTGGTGGGCATGTGATGTAATGCTAAATTTCACACAATCTGGTCTATTGAAGAAACAAGCTCATCTTGGATGGCCTGAGGGTGAGCAAATGTTCAGCAAATTGTCATTTCTGGGTGAATTACTCCTTCAACACTGAATTCAGT
Source organism: Sinocyclocheilus grahami (assembly GCF_001515645.1). Taxonomy (NCBI): domain Eukaryota; kingdom Metazoa; phylum Chordata; class Actinopteri; order Cypriniformes; family Cyprinidae; genus Sinocyclocheilus; species Sinocyclocheilus grahami. The sequence continues at coordinate 72,218 of NW_015506853.1, read as the reverse complement.
TCACTGAACAGTTTTTGTTTGAGGTTGAACTGTCACGTCGGGACGAGTAATGAAATCCTGTATTTGGGTGTTTCAGGAATGGTGTAGGGCGAGGAGGCCCTGTAGATGTGTGTCATGAAGCTTCTCACCGCCTGAGGTAAGAGTTCACTGTTCTGTCTTTCTTATTCACTCTGTCATTCACATTCTCACCTACACTACATTGTATTGAAAGCACTCAAAAAAATGCTGGGTTAAATACAGTGCTGGGTAAAATATGGAAAACTCAGCGATTGGGTTGTTTTGACCCAGCGGTTGCTTCTTTGCTGAGGGAAATGGTGGTCTGCCCCGAAAATCATGTCTATTAAAGATATTCAGAAATGGGTTTGAGGCAGATAGTTACAAGTAAATGACATGCCAGTCTGAGTCTATACAGAGGATCATTTGAGATGCGTAAGAGATATCATTTGTGATATTCATTTCCCATGAGTTTCTTTGACTATCTATTGATTTTTTTTTCTTTGTCAAATCCTAAATAAGCCTAACCTGAAACCTACCATACAAGACCACTCACTGAGCTCTTAATCGAATACATTAGCCACAGAAATCCATTCAGACCTCTGTCCATCTTTAAAACCATCACACAGACAGGGTCTGGCTCCAGATCAAGGGGGTTGTTTGGGGGTGTATGTGTACAATGCAAAATGTAACTATATTATCGCCCAGCCATCTGACATCAAAGCCTCGTTCTCATTTACAGTTTCTTCTTTTTCACAGTGACCTCATAAAGGGAGCACTTTCGCATTCAAAATGATGATGCATAAGGTAATTAAAAGTCATTTTTTCATTTTCATTATTTGTTCATAAGAAATAACATAATACATAATCATAAAACTTTGAAAACAACCCAATCACTGGGTTTGTCCAGATTTTATCCAGCGCCGGGTTGTATTTAACCCAGCATTTTTGCTTTAGATATATTTTCCGAAAAAATCCAGATAAAACCTATATCTATAAATTAAATGGATGAATGAGAGCAGATTTTTTTTGTGTGTCAATCTGCTTCTAGCCAATGAAAATTGTTCATGAAATCTAAATGTAAATGGATTAAAGGGACAGTTCACCCAACTGCATCTGTGGAACAGAAAAGAAGATATTTCACCATATTAGACCCCATTAACTTTCATTGTTTGTACAAAATTACATTTGTGTTTCAGAGAAGAAATAAGGTCATGATGGTGAACAAATGATTTTTGGGTGAACTAGATCTGTAAATAAACCATTACATTTTTTTTTAAAACTGATTGTAAACAATGAAATGAAGTTTATTTGTGTTATTTTAGCTCATTTGAATGAACCAAAAAGAATGTTTTTAGTAATGGGATAATGGAATTAAAGCTGTAAATATACTGTTATTGTAGTTTTCTGTGCTTTTAGTTCTGTACTTGTATTTTTGTGCTTTTATGCTAATCCTCAGTCCCAATACGAACCCTAATTTGACTCATTTTTAGAAGACTGTCAGGATTTGTACTTGCACTTGACATAGTTCCTGGTTAAATGGGGGAAGGGAGTCACTGTCGCCTGTCACGCTATCCGTCTGTGCTGACTGCAGCAGGGATGTAATGTGTTTTATCATCCCTCTCCATCTCCATCACATCCCTCCCCCATCCTTCACTTTCTCCATCCATCCGTCTCTCTTTATCCATCCTCTCTATCCATTTATCTGCCCTCCCCCTTCTCTGCCACCCAGGCCGCTATCTTTTCTTTCACTGTGTTTACATCAGAGTCTGTATCTCCTTCTCTTCTCACACCCTTCCCAAAGTAAACATGGTTTGCTCTTTCATAGGAGACGTCATGCATTCTCAGTTATGTTTTACAGGTTTCCTAACTTCTATTGGTTTAATTTGGCATTAAGAGTGCTATTTAAGTGATTATGTAAAAGAGGAAAATGGAAACTGTATTTATTAAGAATGATATGATTGGTTAGTTTATGACATTCATTAATACTTTTTTAGTACTAATTAATAGTTTGATATCAGCACTTCTTTGCTGAGGGAAATGGTGGTCTGCCCCGAAAATCATGTCTATTAAAGATATTCAGAAATGGGTTTGAGGCAGATAGTTACAAGTAAATGACATGCCAGTCTGAGTCTATACAGAGGATCATTTGAGATGCGTAAGAGATATCATTTGTGATATTCATTTCCCATGAGTTTCTTTGACTATCTATTGATTTTTTTTTCTTTGTCAAATCCTAAATAAGCCTAACCTGAAACCTACCATACAAGACCACTCACTGAACTCTTAATCGAATACATTAGCCACAGAAATCCATTCAGACCTCTGTCCATCTTTAAAACCATCACACAGACAGGGTCTGGCTCCAGATCAAGGGGGTTGTTTGGGGGTGTATGTGTACAATGCAAAATGTAACTATATTATCGGCCAGCCATCTGACATCAAAGTCTCGTTCTCATTTACAGTTTCTTCTTTTTCACAGTGACCTCATAAAGGGAGCACTTTCTCATTCAAAATGATGATGCATAAGGTAATTAAAAGTCATTTTTTCATTTTCATTATTTGTTCATAAGAAATAACATAATACATAATCATAAAACACTGAAAAGGTCCATGTGATGTTTGACCTTTGACCTGTGTGTGTTTGTGAACAGCAGTCGGCCCGTACCTCCCCGGGCAGCGTTTGTTCTCTGCGTGGAGGAGGTGTTCCTGGATCCCCGGCCGTCACTATAGTGGTGTGTATAGCAGCAGTGCCTGCTGGGATGTGATTAGCACATCAGATTACACTTAACTAGGCCCACACACAGTGGACCAACATCTTGATTGCAATACAGAATGCAGTCAATCCAAATACATTCAAGGACCAGAACTAACTGTAATAATAACTGTGTCTCAAAATGGTATCACAAATGTAATTCTTTCATATTTTGGATTAATACAGGCCAAAATGGACAATCAAGTGATTGGATATAAGGATCTAGCAGCTATACCTAAAGACAAGGCCATTCTGGATATAGAGAGGCCTGACCTGATGATGTATGAGCCCCACTTCAGCTATTCACCGATGGAGGTAATACACAGTATATACAGCAAATGCTTTTCAAAAGTTTGGGGTCAGCAAGATTTGTTTTAAAGAAAAGATGCATTAAATTGGTTCTGTTTTTTTTTCTTTTGAACTTTCTATTAATCAAAGAATCCTGAAAAACTGTATGATTGTTTCCACAAAATATTAATAATAATCAGAAATGTTTCCTGAGCAGCAAATCAGCATATTAGAATGATTTCTGAAGGATCGTGCGACACTGAAGACTGATGCTGAAAATTGAGCTTTGGCTCACAGAAATAAATTACAGTTTACAATATATTCAATATATTCTGTAACACACTCTGTCTGTCAGCGTGTGTGATGTGTTCACTGGTTAGTTTCCTGCTGGGTGTGATGTCTCGCCATCAGAGCGCCTGAACAGAGATCAGCACACACACACACACACACACACGTCATGCTAGCTCGGCTCTCCCACTGTAATTTCCTTTTTTGTTTCACTGTAATGGAAGCGTTACGCTTCATTAAATCTGTAAACCTGTCTGTGGAAATGTCTGGATATCTGACTTACTGCCAACAACTGACCTCCCTTTCACTCTTTCTGTCTGTATCTCTCTTTTTCTTTCTCTAGAGGTCATTATCTCCTCGTTCAATCTCCCCTCCTCCATCCCCAGAGGTAAGATGCATAGTACATGTCCGTGAAAATCACAAATATGTCATATACATTTTAATATATGCCATGACATGAGGTTTTGCCAGTCAGATTAGAGGACCAGAAGTAAATGTTTGTTTAATGGAAAGAAGGTAGTTTGCAAATAACATAGACATTTAGGTTACAAATTCTATACATTATATTATACTTTGTTGTCAGTAAGATTTTTTAATGTTTTTGAACAAAGTCTCTTATGCTCACGAGGCTGCATTTATTGGAATAAAAAATAGAGTAAAAACTGTAATTTGTAAATTATTTAAAATAACTCTTTTCTATTTTAAAATATTTTAAAATGTCATTTATTTCTGTGATGCAAAGCTGAATTTTCAGCATCATTACTCCAGTCTTCAGTGTCGCATGATCCTTCAGAAATCATTCTAATATATTACTCCAGTCGAGCAGGGATTTGCTGTTCAAGAAACATTTCTTAATATTATCAATGTTGAAAACAGTTGTGCTTTTTAATATTTTGTAGAAACCATAATACTTTTTTTCCAGGATTTTTTAATGAGCAGAAAGTACAAAAGGCAGCATTTATTTGAAACAGAAATCTTTTGCAACGTTAGTTGCATGACAAAAAGTCATTTGACTTTTGATCAGTTTCTTGTGTCCTTGCTGAATAAAGACTAAATATTTAAAAACTCTCTGACCCCAGATGTTTGAATGGTTGTATAAAATGTAAAACTGAAATAGTCTAAATAACTAAAATAGTCCTAAAATACAGTTGACAAATTCATTAAAAAAAAATTTTGTTTTTTTTTCCTCCGGTTTTTTTTTCTCTCAATATGAGTTAATGAACATTATGTATAATAATTCCAAAATTAGACAAATTTTATTTAAAACTTGTTTAAAATAGCCAGGATTTAATCAAAGTGATATTTTTAAATATTGTATATTTTTATTACCATTTTCACTGAATTATGTGCAAGGTGTTCCTAAATACATATAGCACAAATATATAAATCAAACAAACTATATGAAGGAAAGTTTGGAATTCCCCTCTCTAAGTTTTTGAAAGAAAACCCTTTTTAACATCAGATCAGCGTTGAAGTCATAATCCACCAGAGGTCTTGCATCACAGCTATTTCACCAGGTTCAAGGACCAAACTATCTATTTTAGAATCTGCTTTAGAGTCTCTCTGCATGATTCTCAATCACACAGTCCTTCTACATGTAATTCCAGAACACTCTATCAAAGGATGTCTATCAGAGGGATTGGTCAGAGCCCAAGTCGTCAGGCAGCTCGTCTCCAGCGTCCACACAGCTGAGTAAAAGCATCACCGTCAGCACAAAAGTCCCACACCAGCAACAGCACTTCCACAGGCCAGGTTAGGTACTATAGCACCTCACAAACACAGCCAACAAACCTCAGTCAACATCAGACTCTAAAACTAAACAAAACAACCTCACTTTTCCTCCTAGACAATGGAACCGACATATACAAGAAGCCACCAATATATAAACAAGGTATGAAACATCAACACTGCTCTTGAGTTTAAATCAAATTCAGTGTAAATGGTGTAATTCTGGCGCATTCAGATGTGTCTGTGTATTTGAATGGGTGTAGATGTCTCAGCAGCCGCTCCACACAGTAAACACATGGAGGATTTAATCATTGAGTCTTCAAAGTTTCCCGCCGCACAACCTCCAGACCCCAACCAGCCCTCTAAGATAGAGACGGACTACTGGCCCTGCCCTCCCTCACTAGCTGTTATCGGTAATACACTCACACGCTATCAACATGATCACAACCTGCTGTACACAATCTGCTACATGCCTTCATGGAAATAATTCAGTGTACACGCATACATGGAAATAAAATTTCCCTCTGGGCAGTAATGAATTTAGCTAGATGCTAATGTTAACAGCACAGTATCAAGGCCCAGTTTGTTGATGTGGTAGTTGTTCATCGACTTTTTATCTCACGATCACGTGTTTGTATCACAGAGAAAGAGCGGAGGAAGAGTGTGGCGTCCAGGGTGGCTGAGGGAGAGGAGGGTGAGGAGGATGATAAATATGATGACAGTGATCTGTCTGAAGACATGTGGAGACTTCGGCAAATGCAGAAACAAGAGCTCAACAAGGTGTTTGTCCGTAAAATGATCTTATCTGTAAACTTACAGTGGCTGTTCAAGGGTAATTGTGATGTGTCAAGCAGTTTCCTGAAGTTAAACTATTCTAAATTGCATTTTTTTCATTCTCGTATTATTATTATTATTTAAAGAAATGAATAAGTTTACTCTGCAAGACTGCATTAAATGAATAAAAAGTGACCGTTAAGACATTTTTAGTTTTTCGACATTTTTATAAGATTTTGAATACATTTTTTTTTACTTTATATTCATTTAAGAATCCTGTAAAAATGTTTCACATTTTTCACCAAAAAAATATAAAAACAACTGTTTTTGACATTGATAATATACTTAAATGATTATCATGATAATAAATAATAATACATTTGATAATAAATTTTTTGAGCAGCAAATCAGCATATTAGAATGATTTCTGAAGGATCATGTGACACTGAAGACTGGAGTAATGATGCTGAAAATTCAGCTTTGAAACCCATCATAGGAATTAATTTCTCATAATTATTTTAAGATATATTAAAACAGAAAGCTATTTTTAAACTATCTGTACTGTGTTTTTGATCATATAAATGCAGCTTTGGTGAGCATACGAGACTTATTTCAAAAACATAAAAAAATCTTTTGAACTCCAGAAGTTTGAACAGTAGTGTACATGCAGTTTTATTAATACAAATATTTAATTTTTTGTATATTTATTTATTTATATATTTTATATTATACATCTTTACTTTTCGTTTTTTTTTTAACCTTATTTTTTTAAGAAACCGAGGCTAAAGGTTTATTGGGTTGGCTCTTATTTGTGAGATCATTTGTCTCACTCGACCTTCAAGTGAAGGCCACAGTTGGTTTCAAATGAAGGACAAATCTGTAGGGATTCTTGCATATCTTGTCGAAACAGGGAGCCAAGCTGATCAATACAGACTCTCAGTCTGGGTATAATGTTTCAGTGTCCACCTCTCCTCTCATTCTCTCTCTCTTCACAGATTCAATCCAATCTAGGAAAATTGATACTAAAGGAGGAGATCGAAAGTACAGCCCCTGTCCGAAGGAAAACACAGTCTCTGCCCGACAGGACACACATGCATCTGGGTACATTTCAATATGCTTGTGTGGTTGTCACTGTGTGGACGTGATTTTCACAAAACTGTCTCATAAGGAATCACAGAACAGAAAGATACTCAGAGATGTGCAGCATTACATACAGCAACTGCTGTGTGTACTGGACATCTGAGTCAGTCTTTCCACCTGCAATCAGAGCTTATGCACGGCAGACTAATAATCTGAATCAGATTAGAGTTTATAGGTCTCTAGGGGAAAGGTCAGAGTCTAGAGAACTCAATTTGAACCGTTTTGATCATTGCATTATACTTTGTATTGTGTGGCACTGAAAATGGATGTGATTGGAGTAAATCACAAAAGCCAGTTGACCTTGTACTTACAGTGGCCCCTTCTGGTTGAAAAAAAGTGACGTGACATGTGGCCAAGTATGGTGACCCATACTCGGAATTAGTGCTCTGCATTTACCCATCCAAAGTGCACACACACACACACACAGCAGTGAACACACACACACCCGGCGCCCGGGGAGCAGTTGGGGGTTCGGTGCCTTGCTCAAGGGCACCTCAGTCATGGTATTGAAGGTGGGAGAGAGCGCTGTACATTCACTCCCCCCCACCTACAATCCCTGCCGGTACGAGACTCGAACCCACAACCTTTGGGTTATGAGTTTGACTCTCTAACCATTAGGCCACGACTTCCACTGCATACACTGCATACACACGACACATCACATATCCCTAATAGAAAACGTGTTGGCTTCAGCATCATTGCTGGGTTAAGATGATTATTTGAATGCTATTTGTGTCACTACATTAACATGTTTCTTCTTTTCTTTTGTGCAGCCTCCAAATCCCCCTCATTTCCTTCCTACACTAAGACTGGCCTGACTAGGGTGAGAAACTGAAATCTGTTTTGATATGTCAGCTTTGTGAGATCCTTCCATAATTACACTGATTTAATTAGTCTGTTGTTTGTGTGTTACAGCTCCAGTCTGCAGAGTTCTCCTCTTCAAACAGTGATAAAGGGAGTCAAAGTAAGTGTGGGGATTATGACATTTCTATTCTATTCTATTCTGTACTGTTTTTTTGCATTTGTTACACTTCAATCAGAGTGGCAGCATTAAGAGTCATAATTGTATTCTATTTTATTCTGTTCTAAAGACTAGAACGATTTTTGCCATGTTTATTTGGAATTTAATCAAAGCTCCGGAATTAAGAGCACTGATCTCTATTCTATTCTATCCTAATAGTGGAGCAATTTTGTCATGTTTATTTTTACTTCAATTAGATCACCAGTATCAAGGCACAATTCTATTATTATTTTTTCATTTGCTACACTTCAATCAGTGTCATTATCAAGAGTCATAATTGTATTCCATTTTATTCTATTATAAAGAGTACAGCAAATTTTTGCCATGTTTGTTTGAAATGTATTCAAAGTTCCAGTATTATAAGCACTCATTTCTATTCTCTCTATCTAATAGTAGAGTCATTTAATAAAGAGTCCTTTTTGTCATATTTATTTACACTTCAAACAGAGTCCCAGTTTTAAGTCATAATTCTGTTCTATTCTTTTCAAAATAGTAATTAAGTGTACAAGTATTGTCATGATGTAATCCTATTCTGTTCTATTCTTTCTATTCCATTCGTTTCTAAATAGTAGATCAGTTTTTGCCATGTTTATTTTATCAGAGCAAGTTCCAGTATTAAGAGCACTGATCTCTATTCTATTCTATTAATAGTAGTAATTTTTCTCATATTTATTTACACTTCAATCAGAGTGCCAGTTTTAAGAGTCATAATTCTATTCTATTCTAAACAGTAATGTAGAGTGGCAGCATTGTCCTAGTGTAATTCTATTCTGTTCTGTTCTACTATTCTATTGTTATTCATCTAAATAGTAGGTCCGTTTTTGCCATGTTTATTTGAAATTTAATCAGAGTAAGTTACAGTATTACGAGCACCGATTTCTATTCTGTTCTATTCTATTCATTTTTGTCTTTTTAACATTTGTTACACTTCAGAGTGCCAGTATTATAAGTCATAATTCTATTTTTACAGTAGTTAGAGTACTGATTTGATATCAATTTAATTATAAAATATATCAGTCATTAAGAGTCATAATTATATTCTATTCTATTTAGAATGTAGTATGTTTATTCACATTTTATTTAGAGTGCCGATAGTCATTATTCTATTGTATTGTGTTTTGTTGCGTTCTATTCTCATCTTTTTTAAATGAATATACATGTTTTATACCCCATGCTCATTGTATTGTCATTTGTTTCTCTCCCTCTTTTGTTTTTATTTAATTTTCTTTTCAGATTTCCAGGTATGTAATAGTTTACATTAAAATAAATGTTTTTTAAACAGATGAACAGATTAATTTATACATTGTATTTGAAACCAACTTTGTTCAAACCCCCTTAAGTAACGAATACAATACAAGCCACTCATACGTTGACAATTTCAGTGTTAGCGTTTCAGAAATAATCAAATAGTTTATCAACTCAAGCTCTGCAACCTTCAATCTCATTCGTTTTACAACAGTTACAATCAGATTGTTGTAACAACTGCACAAATCACAGTTGTGGAATGTGGTCTTATGGTGGTCTCCTCTCTTTTATAGAACGGAGATGCCCAAAGCAGAAGAATAGACAGAGGGAATTCACTCCCTAGTATGCTGGAACAAAAGGTGATGTAACCATATCATCTGCCAACTAATTAAGATTATTGTGTTTAATGCTTGTATATATGAGCTCTTGTATACAGTATATTGTTACTTAAAGTGACAGTTTGATCCTGGTTCATTAATATTGTTATGAACATATATTCGTTTGGCAGATTTACCCATATGAGATGCTCATTGTGACACACAGAGGCAGAAACAAGCTCCCTCCTGGTGTAGACAGGACAAGACTGGAGGTAGACATTGCTTTCGCTCATTGTTTTACCCTGTTGCACTGTTCTGCTGGGAAACGTTGACCACATAACCTCTCTCTCCAGAGGCACCTGTCACCTGAGGAATTCCAGAATGTCTTTGGAATGTCCATAGAGGAATTCGACCAGCTCTCCCTTTGGAAGCAGAACGTCCTGAAAAAGAAAGTCTCTCTCTTCTAGTAGTCGGAGAAATACGTTCTTTTACAAACACTGTCACGCATCTGCACTTCTGCTTGTGAAAACAGTACAGGCGGTACAAGTTAAGGAAAGATGAGGAATGTGATTATGGAGCCAGCAAAAAAAATCAGCTATCCTTATCGTTTGATAAGCCCCATATCTGATTGCAGCTAACAATCATATCCGAGACTTTGATGTCGTCTCTTTTTCTAGTTGCAGCTACTATGTCAGGACTTCACTGAGGTTCTCTTCTGTGTGTGCTTAGTAAAGCTATACACCGATATGAATGCTACGAATACACATGAAACAGATATGAATCACACCAGTTATTTGAGCAGACCAAATCCCTGCAGAACATTTCAGATGGACCAGCAGGAATCTGTGAGTTTAAGTCACTGCCACACTTTTCAGCCTTTATGTGCTAAGCATGAATTAACAAACCTTCAGAATATGGGTCAGTGACTTTTTTTGGTCCAGATTTATTCATTTGTTAAAAAGAGATTTAAAATGTACAATTTATACATAGAAAGAGTTGAATAAACCTCTTCTTTGATGAGCATGATTTTATTTTCTGAATTCAATAAAAAATCATAAAAATGACGGAACTGTCCTGATATAAAGAAGTTCTCGAAAAGAGATTTGGCATACTTTTTTTATTTTTACTCTTTACAAAAATGTGTAATATTTTAACAAAACTGCTTCACTGCTTATTAATGTTTTAGTTTTTTTTTACTTTTGTTGCTAAATCAAAATCATGTGGTTTAACCGACATGCAGGAAAAAGATTGGAAATTAACATCATTAGGTTAATATAATAATTAGACATCTTTATGACACGGCACTGAAAATTCTTCATTATAATTATGAATAACAATTCATGAAATGTCCTTAATTCATTTCAATAAAAAATGTAAGGTATAAACATTTTTAAAAGCCATATAAAACCAGCATACATCAATACAAAGAACACAAATTGGCATGTGCTTTAAAATAGATTTTTTTTTTATTTACGTTTTTTTAATTCTTTATGGTGGACAGTCTCATTTGTCACTGACCCATATCTGTAAAAGCAGCTCAGTATTTGAATTAAGCAAATCATGGAATTAAGTACAATTTATACTAGAGACTCGAGACGCACATGTTGCACACCCTCATTCCTTACACCTTAACACCAATATTACCCACGCAAATACCAGCGGCTCAATATACAGGTGTAGCAACAGCTGATGATTCCGAGTGAGAGTTTGCTGTTCCAAAGAGAGCTACTGTACATTAGTGAGAGTTTACTGAATATTGGATATGAGACGTATGAATCCCGCATGGCAAATGTATCCTGCTTTTCTTCAGTGATGATGGATTGTGAATTGTGGGTGTGAGCAATACTTCTCCTCTTCCGCAGGATGTATAGATCGAACCGTTTCACTCGCTCCCTCGATCCTATCGTCTTTTTCTCTCCCTCCTCCCCGTTTTGCTGCTATTGCCTTTACTGTTTTGGTTCTATCCTCTTTTGTTCTTGACGGGTGGACATGTTTTTTATAGTGTTCCTGTTTTATAGGATAAGGATAGGTTCGGATATAAAGGGATTTCAGACGTTAGCACCCGATGGTTGCTGTTAGTCTGAAGGATTGATTTTGCAGCCCTGGTTTTTGCTTTGTGTAGCTTGACAAATACAAGGTTGAGCAGAATTCAGAGTCAAACAGCTTTTCAGTGCATGAATGTGAATTTGAATTGCATTGGTCAAGACCCACAGGATGTTAAACTGGAATTAGAGGAAGATGAATTTACTGAACTGCTATTTTTTTTTTTTAAATGCACACGTTCACACAGCAGTGATATTTCATTGGTCCACATTTTGCAACAAGGAAAACACAATTTTATTGATTAACTATATTAGTTATAATTATATGAAAAATAATTAACATTCATATTGACTAATTAGTCAAATTATTAATTCATTATTCATATTTAAATGATAACAATACATAATTTATATTTCTATAATATAGCATTTTGTGTATATATGATTTTATAAAATGTTGTGTTAAATAAAATATATATGTAAATATACATTATATATTAAATAAATGAATTATAATGAATGAAATCAATATTATTATGCAGTGGTGATGTGTAAAAACTAGCAGGCGCATGTTTTTTTTTATTTCATTTTAATTCTACGTTTTAAAATCCAATTGGAATTTGAAAGGCATTCTCTATTCTGTTCCGAATGGCACACAACCCTGCAGTTCATATATTCTTCTTGCCCACGTCAAAATTCAATATGAATTTCTATTCTTTTATTGCTCCAGTGACCAAATGAAGTGCTTGGATAGAGTGCATGCTTTGTATCCAGAGTTTGTACCTAATAAAGCAGAACAAACATGTTATAAGTACAAAACAATCACTAAAAAGCAACACATATATCAACTTGAGAATGTACAGTAGACGTACAAATATAGACATTCCACATTCATTTTTGTAGAAGCACTGCTCAAAAGGAAATATGTGGCTATATGCATATTAACAACCCCGTAGTATTATTTGTTGTTTTAATGGCAGTTCTTTCAACAGAACATATATTATGTGAACACAATCTGACACCCGATTTATACTTCTGCTATTTGAAATCTTTTCTTGTGTGACTGAAGGGGCACAAACTCATCACAATGATCAAATGATCATCAAAATACATACTTTTTTTTTTTGTTCAGTGGCAGCTTAAAGTGGTTTTCTGGTCTGAAAATATTTGTGGCTTCAGACGTCAGGCCTTCTTTATGAAATTCATTTAGCTAGGAATATTTTGCAGCGAGGCACTCATTACTACATCCTAAAGCACTTGATTCACTCTTACACACCTAAAAGAATGAATGTTTTCACAATAAGAAAATATGCTCTTTTAACACACATGTACATGCATCTGACAATTTTCATGTGATATTAACATGATTCATTTTTCTCTACTTCATAAATAGTGCTTTTCTTCTTTTCATTTTTTTTTATGTGAAAGTGTGATGAATGGGGGAAAAATAAAATGGATTTATTATAGTGAGTGTATTGTTATGATTTTATTATTAATAGCGGTGGTATTGTTGTTTCGTTATGTTTGATTTGTTAGTGGTTCTCTAATATTTTAACAGATTTTGACGATTTGAATGAATATTCAATAAAATGTATGATTTTAACAGCATTTTGCGTTTGCTTTTTACTGATTGAAAGTGTGATTAAGCCTTTCACATCTTAAATAAGATGAATTTTGGTTATGTTGGGTCACTTTTGACAGTCATCTCAATATAGCTGTAGATTTGTTTGGATGTATAAACTGAAGAAACTACTGAATAGGCCCTACGTCTATTTATATTCAGTTTAAAATGAATATAATGTAAGTGTTTAATGTAAAAAATTTTACTTTTACATTCTTTGCAAGTTTTCTGACTGAACTTTTTTACTCCATTAAAAAAGTAACTAATTGGATTACTTAGTTACTTTTTATTGAAAGTAATGCATTACGTTTCTTTTGGCAACTGTAAATACCCTTTCACACCAAAAGTGAAATGAATAAGCCTGAGGCTGAAGGAAGTGCCTCTGCATTTACTCTCAGTTTCTCACGACAGGGACAGGAGCGGCGTCAGTAAATACATGGAAAAAACAAAGTAACTTGCAATAATTATTTGAAAAAGTAACTCAAATTTTCTTGTAAATTTAAAAGGTAAGCATTACTTTATTAGTTACTTGAAAGAAAGTAATCTGATTACATAACTTGCGTTACTTGCAGTGTTGGGCATAGATCCTAGTAAATAGTTACAGTAATAATATTACATTTTGCAGTAATTACTAATAAGATTTCAGTAATAATATTACAATTACTATCCATAAAACAGCTAGTTACTTAGTTACTTTCGAAGCCTCAACCCCTACTGATTTAAAATCCAATAATTCCTAGATTTATTTTCATTATTTTCACAACTCGCACAGGCACATGAAGTCACCAGTGCAGCAGACATATGGAATATGAAAAAGCTTACATTCAGCGGATGGAAATATTGGCATGACATTGATTTTCTCGGGAGAAAAGATGATCTGAACACTAAGTTGTGGCATTACTTTACTCCCTCTGATCCTGATATAAATTGTATAAAATCTTTTTAGGGAATAAAACATTTTCTTATGAACGTATATGATTTCTTTTGATAAAATACATCAGGGAATGTAATCGTATATGGGTATAACAGAGAAATTGTAGCTACAATCAGCTTCAAGCTTCACATGGCAATGAGATTAATACAACTTTTACTTAAACTTTTCTATTATAATCACCTCTGAGTGCTTTGTAATAACTTCTGACTGCGACCCAATGTGGATTTTGGTCAAATGATGAGGCAGAAATATACTGTATTTTATGGGGAAGATATGCAGTTTATGTGGGGCATGAAAGAAAAGTAATGTAACTAGTAGTGTAACTAATTACTGTTGCCCGAAAGTAATAATTAAAGTAATAATAAGCCTATTACTTTTGAAAGAAGTAGTAATGAGTAATATAGGCTATTACATTTTTTGAGTACCTAGCCCAACACTGGTTACTTGTAATGCACTACCGCCAACACTGCTCAAATATTAATGTTCCTCCAACTTATATTTGTCCATCACTGTGTCACGAGGGTCTGTGTCTTACAGTAATTAGTGCTGTCAAACGATTAATCACGATTAATAAAAGTGTTTGTCTACATAATATATGTGTGTGTGTACTGTTATTATGTATATATAAATACAAACACATTCAGTACATATTTTGAAAATATTTATATGTATTTACATGTTTATATTTATATTCATATAATTTATATTATGTATAAATATATTTAATATATAAACATAACATTTTCCTTAAATATATACATGCATGTATGTGTATTTAGATAAACATAATAAATATACACAGTACAAATACATATATTAAGTAAACAAACACTTATTTTGGATGCGATTAATCGCGATTAATCGTTTGACTGCACTAACGGTAATATAAATATTGTGTTATGTTTTCATTCATAAAATGAAAGTTATTTTTTTCCCTTTATAAATGAAATTAACATTTACTACCTCGCCCAGGTAAATAAATCACCCACTGGTAGCTAATCCTACGCAGGCTTAGTTTGTAATAGTTATTGAGGGCGCGCGGTGGCGCTGTGGAGCTGCTGCACAGTGGCGGCTTTCAGAAGCGCAGCTGGAGGCGGAGAGTCCAGTGATAGATAGATACACAGAGATGTGGAGTGGATGTTGACAATGTAGCCGCTTGTTTGGACAGCTTCGCTGTTATCTTCGTTTGTCTGTCGCCTGACCCGCAACTCTGACTTAATTCACTGCGAGTTTGACACATTTTACACATCCAGGAACAGACTGAGCGATGAACTCTGGAAGCGGACGAGAACAGTTCACTTGGACGCTTTGAGCATTTCCAGCGATGGACAAGCAGAAAGGTATTTCACTGTTTTCACATCGGTCTGAAGTCTATGAGTGCAGTGCTCCAGTTAAACCCTCATATGAACCACATTCGATCTACTTCATATCATCTACACAGACATTTTCCATAAGAAATAGTTTTTTTTGTGTGTTTACAAGTTGGAGTGCTGTGATGAAGTGGTTTAAACTCGTGAGGTAGTTGAAGGGCTTATTTACAAACTCATTCTGAGCCATTGAGCTAGATACTCTATCCTAAGTTACTGACTGTGAGTCACTTGGATAAAGCCACTTGTTAGTACTCACTGACTGGGCAAGTAATCATATTGAATAGTTTCAGTATGAGAACTTTTATGCCAGTATTATCTCATTTAGTCATAAAAGTCTTCAGCAGAAGTCACAAGTCTCCAGTTTCATTAACTTGTATTAATGCAGTTGAGTCTTTTATTCAAAGTGACTTACAGTGCCTGAATGTGACCTTGGACCACAAAACCAATCATAAGGGTACATTTTTTGAAATTGAGATGTGTAGATCATCTGAAATCTGAATAAATAAGCTTTCCATTTATGTATGGTTTGTTAGGATAGGACAATATTTGGCAGAGATACAACTATTTGAAAATCTGGAATCTGAGGGTGCAAAAAAAAAAAAAATCTAAATATTGAGAAAATCAGCTTTAACGTTGCCCAATTGAAGTCCTTAGCAATGCATATTACTCATCAAAAAATACGTTTTGATATATTTACGGTAGGAAATTTACTAAATGTCTTCATGGAGCATGATCTGTACTTAATATCCTAATGATTTTTGGCATTAAAGAAAAATCGATAATTTTGACCCATACAATGTATTGTTGGCTATTGCTACAAATATACCCGTGCTACTTATGATTGGTTTTGTGGTCCAGGGTCACATATGTCTTGAATCAATCCCACTGTGATTTGAACCTACAACCTTCCACTAAACTACACCAGCAGTGTAAAAGGTCATCCATTTCTAAACACATCTTAGCAACTCGTTCATAACTCAAAAAGACCGAGAGGTGTTGAATATTTCAGTGCTGATGTCTCATAATTGCAGTTATTGTTGTTGTAGCCGTGTAGATTTGATCATTGTTCTGGAATGTCAGTAATAGTCCTCCAGTTTTCCCCATCAGCCTCACCGCCACGACCCAAATCTCAGGAGAGGCGGGAGTTTCTCGGTTTGTTGAAGTAAAGGTCAGAGAGCAGTGCTAATTTCACCAGCGGCGGTGTAGTGTGAAGTCTGACAGGAGCAAATGAGCTGCTTTACTGCCTTCCAAACTCCTTTCTGTTTCTGAAAACAAAAACCAGGTTGGGAAACAAAACTGACATCATGGATAATATTACTGTTTGGCTTTCTATGCACTTTTTCCATAATCACGTTTTTGTATTTAAGCTAGAGTTGGAAGTTATCCAATATTTGCTAAATAATCCAACATTTTAATGTTTTTTAATTCGTTTTATGAGAGTGCAAGACAGAGATTTAAATTCAAGTAGAACAGTTGAGTTGATAAGAATCATTTCAATTAATCAGTTCAGTCTGTGAATAGAAAACAGTTATTTGAAATAGCCTAGTAAAAACATTTCAAAATGTTACTGTTTTGCTGTACTTTGGATCAAATAAATGCAGGCTTGGTGAACAGAAGAGACTTCTTTAAAAAACATTAAATATCTTACAGTTCCAAAACTTTTGACTGGTAGTGTATAGGCCACTTTAATTTTCTCTAATTTCTAGCTTTTAATTGGCTTAGAAATCAGATAACTGATGGACAATAACCAATAATAATGATTTGCTTATATACTACAAACACTTTTTTTTATCACATAATAAGGCAGAATAGTTTCAATATTGTAATAAATGCTATGTCAATTAGCACTGCATTGTTCATATACTTTATTTATTAGCTACCTGGAGATGACTTGACAAACACAAATAAACCATATATTGTCGCAATCGTATGTTTAAAGTCTTCATGTTTCCAAACGTTTCTGTTTTTCTGAAAACAACTGTTTTCATACAGCGATAGCTGGACGCTTTTGACAATATTAGGAATTTCCTCGTATGACTTTCTGCGCGAGAGCGCCCTCCGGCTACGAGTATGAATGAAACATACACTGCACGGAATGTTTTGCGCTCCGTGATGTTCATCTCGCCTTATTCTGGGTCCGAATAAAACATCAGATCATGCACAGACTATCCTGTCTCTTTGAATTTGAATCTATATTTATTTACACCGGCTCTTGAAAAACTCTATGCCAACACACTTGCCCGAAAAAGTGCGAGGGACGAATTTACGTGATATTAAAAGTAGGGGGGACACGTCCCCAGCGTAATCTACGCCCCTGCTGGTGACCATGGGCGTCGCTAGGCCATTTTTAGGGGGGCTATACTCAGCTACTATGACTACTCTGCCCCCCTAAAATTTTGTGATTAGTTCCATAAACTGTACACAAATTTGTGATCGCCTCAGTCCCCTTTAAATTTCATATGAAAATAGCGGCAGACTTCGATCGGCTCCCCTCCGTCTTTCAGCGCGTTTTGTTCAATCCGCAGACCGCAGCGGCGCAGAGCGAGAAACAGAGGTGTGTGTTTATCAATAGATTGTTATAATATCTGCATCTGTGCAGTTCTTTGTCATAAATACAGTTTGCAAAATATCATGGAGGAGCAATCGGTTCCCCATCTACTGTAGCCTAAGTTTTCGCTGCGTTCACCCCTCATCACACCACAGGATTCCTCCAGTGAAAATGAAGCACATATGAACACATATACTTTATAAAACAATGTTGCAATTTTCATTTGAATATATATCTATATATATATATATTAAACCCTCATTGGGGGCTAAGCCCCCCTAAAATGAAAATCCTGGAATCGCCCCTGCTGGTGACTCAACATAGTTGAGAAAAGTTTACCTTTATGCAAATGAACTGCAACTACCAATGGGAGTGAAGACAGTGGAGGTCATGTGATCTGGCCAATCCAGGGTCTGCAAGATGAAAAGAATCCTTACAGTTATCAATTTTTCAATTTTATGTAAGTGTCACAACTGTTATTTTTTTTAAATAAAAATATACACTGCTATTCAAAAGTTTGGGGTTGATAAGATTTTTTTATGTTTTTGGAAAAGGTCTCTTGTGCTCACCAAGGCTGTATTTATTTGATCAAAATTATAGTTTAAGGGTAATATTATGAAATATTACAATTTAAAATAACTATTTTCTACTGTAATTTAAAAATTGTATTTATTTCTTTGATGACTAAGCTGACAAAGCAAAAAAAAAGAAAGAAAGAAAATTGACCTCAAACTTTTGAACAGTACTGTATGGGTAAATATTGTTGTTTAATAATAGTGTTTTTTTGGTGCATAAAAAACAATTATGCACTTTATTTTTATCTAGTGAAAACAGTGTGGGAAATATGCTCAGATTTAAAAAAAAAAAAAAAAAAAAAAAGCCTATTCTTTTTTATGACGTTTCAGAATATTTACATAAATATAATGAATATCTTGAATATTGTCAATTGTAAAATATATTTAGATATAGTTTTTAACTACATCATTCAGCCTGGTCATGCATTTTTGTTTTAACAAACTTTTTTCCTCTTCCCTGTTCTGTCACTATCGGTCAAAACAAGAATGTGACCTCCCACACACACACACACACACACACACACATTCTCTCTCTTTCTCGTTCCTCCATTATATAATTTGCATAACATCCACTATAGAATGGATTCATTTGTCATATCTCATTCACACATTGTCTCATGTTGTTTGTTAGGATCTGTGCCTAGACCGTTCAATGCAGTGTTTCCCTGCTCAAAACACAGCTTAGATGAGTTCCGCTGTTGTATTTCCCACAGCTTGGAGTCATGGAGTTGTCTGTCAGTCACACACTGTTCGGTTATGGGACTGACACAGATTTGAGGTGTGCATATGTTTGAGACATCAGGCTGTGTGTCTGTTTGGTTATCATGTGGTTACACCCCATAGTGGCATCAACTGCTGTTTAAACATATTTCGATGCAAGTGTATGTGTGTTTCTGTGTTTACTCATTTTCTAAACACAGTGTCACTTGAAAGGCTTTGGTGGCCGTCATGTTGTGGGCACAGGATACGGTGAGGATGTGAAAACAGCGTTTCTTAAATCAAACTGTCAGCATCTCTGGGTTATTCAGGTTGAGTCTGCTGCACCCTTCTTTACTTTGGTTGATTCAAGTGAAGATTTTGTATTTCTGGTATAATGCGTCATGTTCAGAGGTGATTGGGATGGAATTGGTGAAACGCACAACTGCAGAAGGTCACAAATTACATTTTTTGTATTCTTTGTTAAAATTTATGACCCACAGTTCTTCTTCTAGAGTGATAATTTTTATAGAAGTTCAGTATCAATGTCAGTATTCAATATACACTATTGTAATAAGGAAAATTATATAATTAATTGTATAATTGTATTTCACAAAATTACTGTTTTTACTGCATTTTGATTAAATTAATGCAGCTTTAATGAGCTTTTTAAAAGAAAATGTAAAAAAAAATATTACAGACACATTTTGAATTGTATGTATATAGGTTGCAAGTCAGATTTGAACTTGTGTTTCCCACTTGAGCACCAAGGCTCAGAAAGCGCATTTCTAAAGACTCTCTGTTGTCCTTCAACTATAAGAATCAGAAGAAAACCAGATTGAGAACCATTCATAACATATCTTGCTGGAGCGTTCTTCCTCAAGATGCATGCAGTTTTGTTTCAAGCGCAAAAAGTTAAATGAAGTTTAATCAATATTTGTGTAATATTGGAGAAAGCATAAAATAGTGTTGCCCTTTTTTTGGCAGTTTAGTGTGTCTGTGTTGTGCCTGCTTTTGATCGTGCTGAGAACTAGCGTGTTACCATGGAACTCTGCTTGAGATTTCATTCAGTTTTCTTTTCAGACAAGACTTTCTATTGTATCAGACAAAAGGGTCAGCTGTCAACAAGGGGTCAAATCAGTTGACCAGAGGTTATATACCCTTTTGTAGCATTTTGGCCAGTAATGCAGAATGTCTCTCTGTGTCCTCACCAACACAAACACACAGAGTGGGTGTTCGAGGCATTTCCGAAATGTTGACGACGCCCATGCGCCTCGGGGCATTAGTTTTGCTAATGAATCAAATGCAGAGGGTGGTCTCACCCCCTCACAGAACGTGACATCTCTACAATGAGCCTGAAGTGCTTGTCATGTTTGCATGAATATGAACGGAGCTGTTGTATGAGAAAACATAAGATTAAGAGCTTATATTTCATATTGATTAATGAAAAAACTAACGAACAAAGTATTAGTAGTTTATGCTTGCAAAACCTTTCTGGTAATGTAAAGATGCAGTCCAAAATGTAGTTAATGTAAAGTGATTTACAAGCAAATGCACTCAAAGGACGAAACTATTTTTCTTTAGGGTTCTGTCATGGAGAGGAAAGGTTAAATATAGAGATAATGAAATTACAGACTACAACTTGTACAAAGTGTATAGTAATTTACCTCATCAAAAGAGTTCATGGATGGTTTTTATGGGTCCAAAATGTTCAGTCGCACTTTCTATAATGTAAAGTATGACTTTGACTTTTTAGTGTGCACAGACAGCAGATCACCACAAAAAAAACAATGTATCCTTGTCCTAAGGTTTGTGAAAAGTTGACAATTGTGCATTTACAATAGAAGTCTAAGTGGCAGTATGAGCCATTTCTTTCTTTCTTTCTTTCTTTTTGTGGGACATGTTACCAAAATATTTTAGTAAATAATAATAAAAAATATATATATTTTAAAATATGTATTTATTTATTATTAAATATTATTTTATCTTGATTTAAAGTGACAGAAAATACAGTTATAATGTTATAAAACATATTAGTTTCCACCAAAATATTAAGCAGCACAACTGTTTTCAACATTGATCATGATAAGACATTAGTTTTGAGCACCAGATCATATTAGAATGATTTCTGAAGGATTTAAAATTATTTATAAATGTATAAATGATTGTGGCAATGTACAGCACAGACAGAGCAGGTATTGCATGGAACATTCCTTTAATGTTGTTACTGAAAGACAAAAGTGTTGTTCTAGTCAATAAACGATTGATAACTAATCAGATGGAAATATATTCCACATAATTAGTACAGTTTATTGTCCAGTATTAGTGTTTGAGATACCAAGGCTGTATTAGAAGAATGGAATATACAGTGAGTCACACCATCAAGCCAAGCGTTTCCTCTTCAGGTTGTGCACAGTAATAGAAAGGTACCGTACAGTCACATGCTAATTAGGGTAAAATAAGTGTACACTTTTAAAAATAAAGGTTCTTAAAGGGGGGTTTTGCTCTGATGCCATAGCAGAACTATTATATATTTTCATATAGTGGAAAAAGGGTTTAAAGAACTGTAAAGAACCTTTTGTGCAGTGGAAAGTTTCCATGGATGTTAAAGGGGTCATATGAAGTCGCTTATGCTCATCAAGGCTGCATTTATTTGATCAAAAATTCAGGAAAAAATGTAATATTGTGAAATATTATTACGATGTAAAATAATGTTTTTCTATTTTAATATACATTCAAATGTAGTTTATTCCTGTGATGCAAATCTGAATGTTCAGCATCATTACTTCAGTCTTCAGTGTCACATGATGATGATCCTTTAGAAATCATTCTAATATGCTGATTTATTATCAGTGCTGGAAACTGTTGTAATGCTTAATCATTTTTTGGAACCTGTGATACTTTTTTTGGATTCTTTGATGAATAAAAACGTTTTATTCATCAAAGAATCCTGAAAAAAAAGTCTTGCGGTTTCCCAAAAAAATATTTGTTGGCAACATAAACTGTTGGCAACATTGATCATTCTAATAATAAATCAGCATATCAAAGAGAAAGTAAAACTTGAAATCGCATCATATGACCCCTTTAAAGGTTCTTTATGGAACCATTGATGCCAAAAAAGGACCTTTCTTTTTAAGAGTGTAGACATCAGAAGTAAAGGTTCAGTAGATCCTCAAAGCGATAAAGGATGAGGGTTTGTGTGTGTTTGATTTCGCCGGAAGCCAGTAGCTGGATTCTTTGACCTTTGAGACGTTGTTATGACAATGCTCAATATTTATCCTCCACACATTTTACAGTTCCCTCACCAAGCGAGAATGGGTGGGGCGACTTCTTAGCAGACAGTTGTTATTGGCTTAAGTCTACGAGAAACAGTGGAATGTCAAAGGAATCAAATGTTATTTAACCAAAATGTGAAAATATCACAATAACACGTGAAAGTGTTTTTATAGATTCTCACATACACAAAAGCATGATGAAGGCTTGCTTTGAACATCTGCTCAAGAAAATGGTCTAAAGTTGCCAATACAGTGTGGCAGTGAGAAATGGTGGAGTTTGGAGAAGAAAAGAGGGGGGTAGTGTGAAGACTGAGACCTTGAGAATGACAATCTGAAGGACAGAGAGCCTCCGTCACAGTCAGCCATTGACATCTGGCTGGAGCTCTGTTTGCTTAATGACTTTACTGTTAGCACTCCATCGCCAGCTCTGTCACATCCGAAGGTCAGTGTGTTCGATAAATGAAAGCAGAATTCTCTTTTTTACAGGAAGCTTTCTGGAATAAGTGCTACTGTACATAAGTGATATTTGTCATCTCCTTTACAGCCCCAGTTTCCTGGAGAAAAACAGCTTTTTGGTATTATGTATAATGTTTTACTGTGAGCTGTAGCTTCACACACATCTTTTATTTGCATTTCTTTGTTGTTGATGTTCATTTGTGTTTGCAAAATCCAAAGTTACTGGATAATATACATTCAATTGTATTGTGAATTCAATAGTTGAGCTGCCAGATTTAACGTTTAACATTTTTCTGGATCTATTCATTTATTCAAATAAATAAATGTAAAAAAGTTACAGTGCATTCAGAAAGTATTCAGACCCCCTTCACTTTTTTTCAATTTTATGTTGCAGCCTGATACTACTATTGTTTAAATTCATTTATTTTCTCATTAATCTACACTCCGTACCTCATAATGACAAAGTGAAAACAGAATTTTAGAAATGTCTGTAAATTTATTCAAGAGAAAAAACTGAATGCACTGTAAATAAATAAATTAAATTAAATAAATAAAAATGTAATACATACATAAAATTATATACACCACTTCAATGATGAGCATTTTTTTTTATTTCTACATTAAAATTATTTATTTCTAATGGAATATAATGAGGGGAAAAAACTCATTTAAAGATTTATTTTAAAATGTATATATATATATATATATATATATATATGTGTGTGTGTGTGTGTGTGTGTGTGTGTGTGTGTATTGTACACTAACAAGGTCAAAAAGTCTCTTACAATGTGTACAATATGGTGTGACTATACAAAAACGTTTAGATTTCTGAATTAATAATTAAAGATATTTGTAAAACACCTTACCTTGCGTTTTTTTTAAATAAAAATTAAGATGAATGTGGAAAACATGTCATTTTGTACATTTCATGTCAAGTCTTGTCAAGTCAAAAATAGTTTTCCTTTATCTTGTAAATTTGTCTTTGACCTGTTCACAGAATGGAAATGACCATTATGTACAAATTTTTCCATCAAAATAACAGCAAAAGGTCAACATATTCAATGTGGATCTGCATATAGTAATATATCAGTGATTCTGGAGGCAGTGGATATAGATATCTATAAGATATATATTGTCTCTATTTTTCCTGATGTGAGAAAGTTACATGAGTCGTGGTGGGATTTACTGCATTCTCATGGCTCTTTTTACAGTTCTTGAAATGGTTGTTTGAGCAGCGCTGCAGAGGCATTGTTAGATGTCTACTAGTACTCACCCATGACCCCATATAAACCCATGGGAATTCAGATGTTTACTCCCAGGAGATGAAGCCACAGCTGGAGCCCTAAACCACCACTGCACCCTGCAGACATGGGACTGAGTTCAGAATAGACACAATTGAGATGCTCAGCTCTGGTACCCTATTTGGGAAAACAGACAGTGTGAACCGAGAGCAGTGGTTTGCACAGACCAGAATTTGAGTTTCTGTTCAAGCTCAGAAGTTTATAGTATTGCAGTGCATTGGTGTTTTAAATAACCAACCTTGTTCTGCATGGTAACAGTGGGCCTTAAAGGTAAATTCTTTATGAGAAGTTTCCATGTGTGTGAAAATATTAGATAATCCACATAATTATTAGTGAATGAGGTACACTTTTATTTATATTTATATATTTATAATTTTTTTATAAACTTAATTTTTTGTTGTCGAAGCTGCTGATTTTCTATTGACTGCAGGTTTTGGTGAGATTTGATTGTAAGGAAGAGTCAAAGAGACACATTCTTTGGAACAGGTCCACTTGGATCCTTTAATCCTTTCTCTGGCAGATGATAAAAGCTCGGCCTTGGATAAGGAGCCACGTTTACGGTTTTCTTCTCTTTCTGGCCCTTTGCGATTTCGACTGACTTGCTTTATTGTTAGCCGATTAACTTGCTACCTTAGCATAATATTATCTTAGTTTGCTAGCTTAGCGAATTATTAGCCAATTAGCCTGCTATAGTCCCTGCCCTGTTTGGTTATAATGGGAATCATACTGGTTTTAATGGAAACTGCAATGGTGCCTGTTGGTCTCTACTGGTAATTGGTTGCCTTCTATTGGTGGCTTGTTAAAACCACTAAATTCTGTTGGAATATGTCCCAAAACACACTACAGGAAACAATTTTTTAGTGGTTTTAATGGTTAAAAGTTGATGGTTTGTAATGTTTGTAATGGTATTTGTAGTGGAAACCAGTAGAATTTCTGGGATGGTTTCTATAGTTTTTTTCAGCAGGGGTATCATACTGCTAGCATGTTATCTTAATGAGCTTTGCTACAAATTCTGATGATCTCTTATAGAGGGAATCGCTAATGTGATGTTTGACAATTTGTGAATTATCAACATTTTGTGCTCAGACTTTTTCCTACAAAAAAGAAGTGCTATATTGTAAATAAGTTTGCCGTTTAAGCATTTAGTATGCTAGCGTGTGCAGTAGATGGCCTCAGCGCTGACAGATAAGGTCTGAAACCCATTTTTAAGCGAGTAGTGAAATAACAGTACCCATGTGTTTCAGACGCGTCATGCAGGTCTTTATGTGTTTCCCTACAGAGATCTTTTCAAAGGTCCATTCAGCTCTATCACAACAGCTGGCCTGTGTAGAGGTCATCAAAGAGAGATCTTACATATCATGACAGACTAGTAATGTCTGACATTATGATTTAAAAGATGGATTCATCTGAAGATACCCTTGTAAAAAAAAAATTACACTTTAACATATTTTACAAGAGTACTTGTTTTAATATATGCAATTAGTTGAACTTGCTTTTTGGACTAACTTAATTAGGACTTCTTTAATATGTCTAATTATTATATGCATCTTTGCTATATGTCATGTCATAATTACTTTTAATTACTTTGAATGATGTAACTGCTAAATGTACCAAAAAGCATTTATGGTAAACTAAAATATATGTTAATTTTATTTCTATTGAAACTTATACTGTAAGTCATATATTTAAATATATTTATAATCATAACACACTTAAGTTAAAATTAAAATAACACTCAAGTTAAAATTATGATCAAGCACTTTATATGTGTTGACAACACGTTTCATTTGAAAAAATCCAATTTAAAGTGACAACACTTTTAAGTTGACATTATTACAAAGTGTACTTTTTAAAAGTGTTATAGTCTTGAAAGCATCTCTCTTTTAAGTGCACTTACGTGAAAGCACACTTCTTTTTCACATGTAATATAAAAGAAAATTATGGCGTATGCAAGACACAAAAAGTAAGTTTGACTACCTACTATAAGTACTTTTTCTGAAGAAAACATGATTGACGCTTACTTGTGTGCAAAAGGTTGTAGGTGTTTTGAGTGGTTTTAACGTGTTGCTACACTATACTTTTTTTTTTTTTGAAGTTGTAAATAAGACAAAGTTTGAGTATGTTGTGCCAGAAAATATTATGTCATACTCTCCTACTCCGAAATGTAACTTTTAATTCAATGTGTCACTTGCCATTTCTTTGTAATTATTTGTGAAGTTTACTGGCAAATTCTAAGTGAAAATTATTTCTACACCAACTTTTTTAGTGTTTGATAGTCTGGTCTCTACATATGGCTCAGGTCTATATAGCGCAGCAGAGTAAGTTGTGTGCTGAACGTAAATGCCTAGACTTGGTGTTTGTTCACATCACTAAATTTGCATATGAGCAATAATAATAGTGATGCTCGTCTGAGCAAACAGCAAGGACTTTGAGAAACCGGCTGGGAGAGAGTGTCAAATGATGTGTGAGAAAGAGAGAGAGAGGATTGACTGCAGCACAAAGGCCCACTGATGTGTGTGTGTGTGTGTGTGTGTGTGTAATATACACAGTGTGTGTAGTCTCTGTATGTTTACTGTGGTAAGGGCTTGAACAGTGGCCTGTTTGTCTATAGCCAACATAATAAGGGCAAGACAGAGAGCAGGCCTCACTTTAAACCATTATAAAATAGGTAGAGGCCACTTTTCCTCCTTAAGTCACCAAATGTCTCAGCAGGATTGAAAATTTGCAGGCATGTGCTACAATGGTAGAAATGTGTTGATTCGATATTAAAATGACTCTTGAAGCATGCAGTAAAGGTACAGCCTCAGCATGTGTGTCAGAGGCGCATGTGTTGATGTTTATGTGGATACGAGTCTAATGTGATGAATGGCTTGGGCTGCAGCAATGCACTCTAACCTTGTTATAAAGTCACTTTGGTATAAATAATTCAAAGCAGCATGGATCAGCAATTATTCAGCTGAGAGAGTAAATAAATCAGGATTTTAGGAGTTTTCTGTTTCAGTCATAATATCAGCGTCCTGAAGAAATGATTGAAAATCTCACCTAATTCAATAAGCACAACTATTTACTTTTGTGGTTTAATAAATCGAACACAGATCGCTCCTGGGAACACTTTGCGGTAGCTATTACAGGTTAGTTGGGCTGCGTTCATAGTTTCTGACTGCATTCATGTTCAAGTTAATTCTGGATATATATATGTATATTCATAACTTCATAAAACAGCTATTTCCCCTTCAAGTGCATTTGGACATATTTGGATGGTTTTTTCAACTACAGCACTTTTAGGGAAGATTTCAACTTTCTGCCTTTTTTTGTTTGAATAAATTGAAATCGGTTTTGGAAACTTTTCATCATGCCCTCATCATCTGTTTTTGCTAGTTGAATTTCAAAAGTTGCAGGCAGAGGCTTTAAAAAATGAAAATCCGTTATGTATTTATCAAAATATTACTTACAATTTAAAATAATCACATTCTAAATAAACATGAAGTAATTATAAACAGTGTCAGTGAAGAGCTTGAGAGAAAATATGTATAAATAGTAGTATAAATGTGAAAATGATTTAATTGTGTGTATATTGATACATATGTCTGTTTTCTGTGATTTTGCAGTGCTGGCTCGGCTGGTTTCGGACCTGCAGGCCTTCTTGCTGGTTCTGGACAGTGAAAATCTCAGTTATATCGCTCAGGCCCAGAAAAAATCAATTTCAGAGCTGCTATATAAACTGCAGGACAACAAGGACGCACCAGGTGACCGCTTTATTATATAAAGTAAATTTCTAAATTGTATATGCAAATATGCACTACTGTTGAAAATGTAGAGTTGGTGAGATTTGGTGTTTTTGAGGTTTGCTCACCATTTATTAGATCAAAGATCCAGTAAAAACTAATATTATAAAATATTATTACAATGTAAAATAACTGTTTTCTATTTTCATATATACTGAAATGTAATTTATTCCTGTGATGCAAAGGTGAATTTCTCCAGACTTCAGTGTCACATGATCCTTCAAAAATCATTAAATATACTGATTTGCTGCTCAAGAAACATTTCTGATTATTATCAATGCTGAAAACAGTTGTACTGCTTATTATTTTTGTGGAAACTGTGGATTTGTGTGGATTCATTTTTTCAGAATTCTTTGATGAATAGAAAGTTCAAAAGAACAGCATTTATTTGAAACAAGAATCCACCACATAAATGTCTTTACTGTCCCGTTTATTCAATTTAATCTCAGTTTAAATCAATTTAGTCTTCGCTGAGTAAAAGTGTTTGATAACACTTTAGTATAAGGACCAATTCTCACTATTAACTGCTTATTAGCATGTCTATTATTAACATATTGGCTGTTTATTAGTACTTAAAGCACATATTCTGTATGACTATATTATTCATCCCGAATCCTGCCCAATACCTAAACTTCACTACTTTACTAACTATTAATAAACCGCAAATTAGGAGTTTATTGAGGCAAAAGTCGTAGTTAATGGTTTGTTAATAGTGAGAACTGGACCTTAAAACGGAAGTGTGACCAAGTGTGGAAAAAGTATTCAAAGTACAGGATATAAAATTATATACAAAGTATATGTATAAAAGTACTGTATATATACGATCTGAAAGGTAGTGTAAATAAGTAATGTTAAAATTAGTGTTGCCAAATGATTAATCGCAATTAATCGCATTCAAAATAAAAGTTTTTGTTTACATCATATACTGTATGTGTGTGTGCTGTGTATATTTATTATGTATATAGAAATACACACACATACATGTATATATTTAAGAAAAATATGTTGTTTATATATTAAATATATTTATAAATATAAATTATATGAATATACACATGCATGAAAATACATGTAAATATTTTCAAAATATATACATGCATATGTGTATTTATATATATATATATATATATAATAAATATACACAGTACACACGCATATATTATATAAACAAAAACTTTTATTTTGGATGCGATTAATCGTTTGACAGCACTAGTTAAAATGTCTATTAATTAAAATGATGCATTGCTACTGCACTTGTTTTTTAGTTCCTTTTTTAGGCAGCTTGTTTCATTTTTAGGTGGTATTTTACAGTGTACTTGTTGATCTTTATTTGTATTTAAACTCCACCATACAAAGAGTGCACTTTTGTTAAACATCCCTTCTGTGCACTAGCACTGCAGCACAACTCTGACACAGCTGTCATGTTTTATATGCTTTTTCATAACTGTCGGAGATCCACCTGCGGCTGAAGAGACTGAGCTGAACTGAGAGCGTTTATAGGATACAGAGAGTCAGTACAGGGTCACGGAGAGTTTGAGAGGGACAGATGTTCAATTCAAAGACCGCTACTCTCATATAACCCTTACATATAAAAAAGATAATCTTTACCATCTACATTACTGAAAAGACTTTTATATGTAAATGCCCCTGTTATGAATGGCTAACCTCTTCATACCACAGTTTATTGCTTGACGTTGGGGTTTGGGCTCATTTCTGTTTAAATAAATGATGATTGTGTGTGTTTTCTGTTTAGCAGAGGATGCAGAGTACATGATTATGAACTGTCCCTCTGGAGGCCCCAGTGATCTCAGGGAAAGCACCACTGCTGAGGCTCATTCGACGGAGGAAGCTCTTTCCGTCAGCTCTACTGACCGCCTGCAGCCCAGGGTGAGTCCTGCCCTCCTGCCATCACGACTACATGATATAATAACACTTAATGAAAGGTTTATTGACATGTTTTCAGCTCTAAATGGAATATTACAGCTTTTAAGTATTTGGCCTGTCAAAGAAGAGAGATTTTTATTTTGTATGGAAGCTCATTTACATACAAGTGAATATTATTTGAGTTGGTATGGACCCTGTTTACATAATACACATTCCTAGTCTTATCGTGCAGCATTCATCTGTTCATAGTCAGTTTTCCAAAGAAAAAATGTTTGTCTTTCTAATCTTCCATCAGAATGTAATAACTGTCACATCACGTCACCTGCCCCTCCAATCACGTCACATAGCCCAACATATTTTACTCACTGAATATTTCGTTTTACTCTAAAATACATCATGTTACACTCGTGTAGTGGGCTTGGAATGCTGATTTATATTTAATTTTTTTAATTTCAGTGTTATTTTAATATTATATACTATGACATTTCATGTTATTTTATGTTTAATTTTTTTACTTTCAGTGTTATTTTAATATTTATATTACAGTATTTATTAACATTTGAATTAGCTTTAAAACAGTAATATTGTGAAATATTATTGCAGTTTAAAATAACTGTTTTCTATTTGAATGTATTTTCAAATGTAATTCATTCCTGTGATGCAAAATCGAATTTTCAGCATCATTACTCCAGTCTTACGTCAAGTCGCATGATCCTTCGGTAATCATTCTAATATACTGACGTGCTGCTCAAGAAACATTTCTTATTATTATCAATGCTGCAAACAGTTGTGCCGCTTCATATTCAATTTCATGCATCCTTGGTAAATAAAGTATTAATTTCTTTCAAAAATTAAGTGTATTTTTTATAGAAGTATTTATGGTGGGTCAATTTTTCTCGATTCACCTACCATGTAGCAAAAACATTTTGACCCTGGCTCATATACACTCTAAAGATCTCTAATGAGTCTGCTGTGAAGTATTTTTAGGGGCTGGTAAAATTAATGGTGCCTGGAACTAAATTGTAATGCTTTCCCCGGGCCCAATAATTACCCTGTATTTCTGAGTACCTTAGTGGGCCCCTGCAGTGACAGAGCCCGGGACAGTCCCAACTACTGACTATGATGTGCCTCTATATGTTTGACATTTGTAAGGGCTATAGATGTATAATGTAATGAATACCCTAAAGACATCATGCATGTGCATTGAATTTATTTAATACACAAGTTGAATTACTGAAATAAATGAACTTTTCCACGACATTCTAATTTATTGAGATGCACCTGTATATATATATGCTCAGTTTGTGCTGAATACAGTGTAATCACTTTAGCCATTGATTTGTTTATAAGCAACTGGAAAAAGCACAAAAATGAAGGCATGTCAGACTTCTCCAGGGCCCAAAACCCCCTCAGACCCCAGAGAGTTAACCAATATTTTACCTATATTTTGTGCATCCCTAATGGTCGTAGTTCGCTGTGCACACCTGTATCTCTGAGATATGAGTCCTGTGTAAAGCATTCTTTCAGTAGTCCTTACATCAGGTGGGATTGTGTGTGTCTGTGTGGGTCAGCAAGGGGTGGGGGGGTTTACAGGTTAGATTGGTTCCTCCTGTGCTTCATGAGGTAATGTAACAAGTTCAGTTTGGCACGGTTAAAATGACCTGCATGTTTAAGGATGTGTGTTTGCCTGTGTGATGACGGCACAAGCTCTCTTCATTCAGTTTTATAATGGTTCATGTGAGACAGAGTCGTGGAATGTGCAGTGAATGTTTTACAGGCTTAGTGAGCATTCAAGACCCCTCCTGTCTCTGCCAACCATCATAACAGTACCGCAAACCTTACTTTCTCGATTTTTGCTTCTCCAAACGCAGGCACATAATCTGCAATGATGCATTTCCAAGGAATGGTGGTTTGCTCCCTCTTTAAAGTCAAAATGGTCTGCAGACTGCAATTCACATTGACTCATTTCTTAGTTTTTCTTTTCTAGCTTCATACATTCTTGGTTCTTATCATTTTTGATCCTTTTAGCTTTTGGCATCCCTTACAAATGTGTTCCATTCCTGCATCTATATTCCTTTCTCGGTCTCTATCCCTTGTTCCCTCACGTACTCGTGAATACACAAAAACTCCTTTCATCTTTCATTCACAGATATGTATCTGATCCCCAGAGCTGTACAGACTGTGCTCTCAAACACAACCACGCCTCCCCCAACAGCCAGAGAGGGAAACAGATAAAAGAGAAGAAACACTCAGAAAAGATGTAATTAACATTCTGAAATTCTTCAGTCAAACACCCACCTTCCAACATACAGACACTGAACTGAAGATAGGATATAAAGGGATCATTAACACACTTCAAGTCAGTCCGTTTCAGTCTATTGTTGATGTTAATGGTGAAGTGTATACATTTTATGGTAAAACACTTTTTACTGTATCTCAGTAAAAAGATTGCATCGCGCCGCGTAAACATAAAACCATGTCTGCATTTGTGATCGGAGAAATTACAAACAACAAGCCCTACTCTACACTGCCCAAAAAACTCGCTTTAAATATAAAAAATATAAAATATAAAAACTCTTTAAATATAAAAAACTTACTTACAATCTGTGAGTCAGAACAGCCGGCATTGTAGTTACTCTCCCAGGATCAGTAAACAGTCATAATATGTGCTGCACACATCTGAATATTTGGGTTGAAGTGTTCTGGAACAGTGTTGTAAAAACAACTTAGCCACTGATTTCTAGTCGTGTCCATTTTTGGAAAGCCAAACAAAGTAGTTTCGCTTTCACAACGAGCCGTTTTAGGTAGGTGTGGCTGACTCTTAACTTTTATAAAGAATATCTCTTTGGATTTGAGACTTTAGTCTTTGCAACTTTACAGATCTTCTTTATGCACCAAGAGCTTGTAACACTCCAAAGAGAAAGGACAAATTGAAATTGCATCGTATGACCCCTTTAATGCTTCGTTTAAAAAAAAAAACACATTATTTTTCACAAAATGTACCTTTATTCTACACCGCTCTGTCCCTTCTCCTTTGAACACTTCCTGGTTTTATGAAGCCCCTCCCTCAGAAATATGTAATGGGCTCAGATTGGTTAGCTGGCTCAGTGGGTTGTGATTGGCTAAACCTCCTCTAGTGCACGTCTAAGCGTACCGCCCCTCACCTCGGCTGCATGTGCTCCGGTGTTGTATTGTAAACAATGGTGTCGTCAATATTGCTTATCAATTTGAGCCCGATTGAGACCCAGAGAATATTAGTGAAGAGGATCACAGAACATTTCAGAATGGTATGTTTCTTTGTTTGTTGTTATTTCATACTTTTAGATGCGCTGTTATTTGTAAATGCTACTGCTTATGTTAGCTTCTTATATATGGTTTTATCCTGATTAAGCTTTAATACAGTACGGCAACCACACACGCGTCCAAGTAAATTCATATATGAATAGATGTTTTCGTGCACCCCTAGTTTTGACGGCATGGCAACAACTCTTCCTCTTCTCTAAAGCAGCGCAGCATGACCTCGCCCCCTTCATTGCATGTTCCCGGGGGCGGGGTTTATATAAATTTCAGGGTTTGTAACATCACCAACCCGGGAAGTAACACGTTGTAGTTCCTACGAGCCATTTTTGTAGGCATTAAACTGCCTTAATTTTAAAAGATAATATCTCTGATTGCACTGAACTTTCAGCGTCTTAACTTTGCAGATATGGTTTATGTTCAAACAGCAACATTACATACTAACTAACGTTAAAAAAGTGAAATCACAATCAACCACATCTTTAATATTTTGAATTAGCCTTTGTTTTTACATTTTCTGTTATTTTATTTTAAGTTGTAGTAATTTTTTATGTGCTTTTGTTATTTTTATATTTTTCACTAATTTTTATTTTAGTTTTAGTGTTTGTAATTTTAGTACTTCAACTTAAACCACAAGGCATCTGTTACGGGGCTGACGAGACGTGATACTTGCGGATCCATGTGGAAGCTTTTTATTGGAGAAGACAGAGACGTGGTCATAACAGGCAGGGTCAAACAAAGACAAACAGGTATATGGCGGGCAAAACACAAGAATAGTCCTAGGGCTAGCGCAGGTCGACGATCGGCAGACAGAATAAAAAAAAAGGGGCAAGACTAAGGGAGAAATCCAGGAAACCAGGCGAAGATCAGAACCGGAGAAACCAGGCTAAGGCTAAGGCTAAGGCTAAGGCTAAGGCTAAGGCTAAGGCTAAGGCTAAGGCTAAGGCTAAGGCTAAGGCTAAGGCTAAGGCAACTAATGAGGGCTCTGTAAAGTAGCTATCTAAGGATAAGATATGCACTGAACAATACTCGGCAGAGGGAAGGGATCAGAGTGAGTGTTATATAGTGAGGGAGTGATATGAAACAGCTGGGTGCAATCAGTGTT
The DNA here is from genome assembly GCF_001515645.1 of Sinocyclocheilus grahami. Lineage (NCBI taxonomy): Eukaryota > Metazoa > Chordata > Actinopteri > Cypriniformes > Cyprinidae > Sinocyclocheilus > Sinocyclocheilus grahami. The sequence goes on along the minus strand of NW_015506853.1, from coordinate 37,779 downwards.
AACAGCTGTGTGCAATCCGTGCTGAGTGCAATCAGTGCAATGCATGATGGGAAATGTAGTCCGGGGTGATGTGCAACAGTGTGTAGTGCGAGAGTCAATGAAATTGGAAGTTCATGGACCGGATTTGTGACAGCATCATTTCTAATTTCCATTCAAGTTTTTTAAATTTTAGATTTATTTTTTATATTTTATTTTGAGCTTTATTTCAGACAGTGAAAACTATTTTAATCATTTTATTTTTCGTTAATAACAAAACTGGTGTGAGGTGTGGCTAATTAAATTTAAATTCACACTAAATTTATTTGGTTTGGGAAACCTGTTTGAAATCAATGCACACAATCATCAATGGTGATGATTTTTATTCATCCCAGTGATTCAAATGTTCTGAATCAGTTCACTAAAAAAATAATTAAATGATTGATTCAGTGACTTTCCTTGCAGGTTATGTGCCAGTAAGTGGCAACAAGCAACTTAATTGTGACTAAATCAAGAGTTTGATCTTAAACACTTTCCCTAAAATGTTAACAAAGCAGGATTTGACTTTAAAGGATGACAGTATTTCAATAATTTCCTTTAATTGCATATTAAAGGTTTCATGGGGCTTATTGCTTTTATAAAACGGTCATTCCATATATGTAGTAAGGTTTCACGGAATAAAACAGCAAATAAAGTGTAATGATATTAATAAAAACATTATTCTTCCACCAAACAATGTAGTTCCTCAGAAACAGTTGTGTTACAACAAAGTGGTTCCCAAGCAACACTCAGAAGTAAACAAAGGTGTATGTTTGTATTGTAATTTACAACAGCTTCGAACACGGCTCAACCAATCAGAGTCAAGGACCGGAACTATCCGTTTTATAGACGATGAAACCGTCTATAATGTATATTCAAATTGGTTTCATTACATTGAAGTTCTTAAATTGATGCCAATGCATTTCCCAAGGAAAACCCTTATTTTGAATCTTGAGAAGATAAGATAAGGTAAAGTTAAGACACATGAGAATTACGTCAGCTTGAAAGGTACAGGACTTGAGGCCTAAAAAAATTCTGCTTTTGCCTTTTTGCTTTCAACTCCCAGAAGGTTTTGTTTCAGTGCCACTGATTTGCCCTCAATGTCCGACTACACATTACTGACCCCACAGCCATTGTCCTTCAGCTGTGCTGCTCTAGAGCAGTCTGCACCAGACTCTCATAAACACTGTGGACCGACTGACCCTTAGTACAACTAAAAACACACTCTCTCTCTCTTCCTGTAACTGCAGAGCTGCACTTACACTCTGGGTTTTGAGCTCCATATGAGAAAGATATCATCTAGGTTTTGTTTTCCTCAGATACGATGCCTCTCATGTGCACAATCAGGAGATCGCTCTGGCCAGCTGTGCTGTCGTCATTTCTGGTTGTGTGGTTGCCATGAGCAGCTCATGTGAAAGTGTCTCGATTGATCAGGGTCCAGATTTCGGTTGTGTGGTCTTCACTGTGGCTTAATGAGTTAGAGCTTTGTACGGGCAGCATATGGCACTTTATTTCAGGGTTGTTCTTAATGTATGTTAAGCTACCCAGATGGTCCCTCAACAACTAATAAACTTTTTGGTCTTAAAGGATTAGTTCACCCAAAAATGAAAATTAGCCCACAAATTACTCACCCTCAAGTCACCCTAGGTGTATATGACTTTCTTCTTTCAGACGAATCCAGTCGGAGTTATATTAAAAATTGTCTTTGATCATTCAAGCTGTTTAATGCCACTCAGCAGGTGTTGCATGCATCAGTCCAAAAGAAGTTAAATAAAAATCGCCCATCCATAAAAAATGTCTCATACAGCTACGGGGGTGAACAAAGGCCTTCTGTAGCGAATCTATGCGTTTTTGTAAGAAAAATATCCATATTCAAAACATAATAATAACTTTAATGTAGCTTGCGACAACAGTCTTACACGGAAGCAGCTCCGGGCGGATGACATATGGAGTTCAGCTTTGCACATGCGCCGCTCAGAAGTGATGAACGCAGAAGCGCAGCGGAGAGATCAAAACAAAACAAAGGTCACTAATTAGAAGTACAAAACAAGGATTTGTAAAGAAGAATGTCAGAGGATTTCGATATAAGCCAAGAGGAGACTGGTTTTCTTTTGCTAAAGTAAGGAAACTTTGCTTCCTTTGCTCCTGTAAAGCAAGCTGCTTCGGTGTACAACTGTTGGCGCAAGCTACATTAAAGTGATTATTAAGTTTTGAATATGGATATTTTTCTTACAAAAATGCATTGATTCGCTACAGGAGGACTTTGTTCACCCCCCGGAGCCGTTGGAGACACTGTTTTTATGGATGTTTTTATTTAACTTCTTTTGGACTGATGCATGCAACACCCGCTGAGTGCCATTAAACAGCTTGAAAGATCAAAGACAATTTTTTATATAACTCCGACTGAATTCGTCTGAAAGAAGAAAGTCATATACACCTAGAATGACTTGAGGGTGAACTAATTTCATTTTTGGGTGAACTAACCCTTTAAGTAAAAAAGCCATGTTTAAGTATAATTTTTGAAGGCTCTTAAGGATTGTTTATATATAATTTGACATGAAGATTAATAATATTTGTATATATATATATAGATAGAACTTTTTTTGAAAGAGTTTAATACTTTTATTAATCAAAGAAGCATTAAATTGATCAGAAAATCAAAAATTTCTATTTCAAATAAATGCTGTTCTTTCTACAGAACGTTCAAAAAGTATCTGAAAAAAAGTATCATGGTGTACACCAAAATATGACGCAACACAACTGTTTTGAATGATCTCTGAAGAATCATGTGACGCTGAAGACTGGAGTATTGATGCAGAAAATTCAGCTTTACTTCACAGGGATAAATTACATTTTAAAACATATTCAAATAGAAAACAGTTATATTAAATTAAAAAATATCTTACAGTATTACTGATTTTTATCAAATAGTTGTAGCCTTGATGAGCAAAAGATACTTTTTTCAAAACTCACTTTGAAAATACATCTAATGTGCTGCTCTTTGTTTGTGTGTTTTCAGTCTATGAATCCTGCTGTTCCCCCAAATCCCCCGTGTTTAGAGGACGAGGACTGTTATGAGGAGGCAGAACCATTTGTCCCGGCCAGTCAGTCTACAGGTCAGTGTAACAGCTCATTTTTAAAGGGATACCTAACCCAAAAATGAAAATCCTGTCATGTACTCACCTCAACTCATTCTAAACCTGCCTAACTCACTTTCTTTTATGGGACATGAGACAATTCAGCAGTTTAATAAAACAACTGACATCCACATGTAATGCAAAAATTTTAATTTTAATGCTAAAATCTAAATGCCTCAGATAAAGTGGACTCAGACAGCAGTCACTACGAGTCGTATGGTGAAGAGGAGGATGATGAGGAGTTTGTAAAGGACAGAGCTCACTACATCCAGTGGAACTCGTCTCAACCGTGTTTAAGACCCGTGCCAGAGTCACGCATCTGTGGATACCTCTGGAAGAAGAAGTGGTTGGGTCAGTGGACCCGCCAGCTCTTCATTATTAAGCACAACTCATTATTGGTAAGAGCCTCAATTTGGTTTCATATGGCTCTATTCCAAACTGCCTTAGTTTTTGTCTACACATTCATGTGCTCTTAGGTAGTATGTTTATATGTCCGGTTAAAATCAAGCTACAATGTTTTTTTATGTTTTTATGAGCTACAGTCTTCATCTGTCTGTGCAAGTATGCATAAGACAAATAGAATATTTGAAGGATTTAAAGGAATAGTTCTCCCAAAAATGAAAATTACCCCATGATTCACCCTCAGGCCATTCTAGGTGTATATGACTTTCTTCTTTCAGACGAATAAAATTGGAGTTATATTAAAAAATGTCCTGGCTCTTTCAAGCCTTATATTGGCAGTGAATGTGTTGTTGAGATTTTGAAGCCCAAAAAAGTGCATCCATCCATCATATAAAGTGCTCCACATGGCTCCGGGGGGTTAATAAAGGCCTTTTGAAGTGAATCAATGCATTTGTGTAAGAAAAATATCCATATTTACAACTTTATGAACTGTAATCTCTAGTTTCCACTAATTGTCGTATATTTACAGTATTTAGATTAAAGAGATTCGACAATTCAAAATCTAAATAAGAGTCGACAATTCAAATCAAAATTGAAGACTAAATTCACCTTCTTGGATTTTATTTTCTGTGACTTGTTACAGTCCAAAGGTGTGCTCAATTGTGCTGAATGTGCACTTGTAGTGTACTTCAAAAAATTAAAAGTATGTTTTAAAAAAACTGTACTTGCAGATAATATAATTTTAATGATTGAAAAGGCCACTTAAGTGTACTTAAACAAGACACGCAAGTACACTTTTAAAAGTTCACTTTGTAATGATGTAAAATTTAATGTTTAACTTTGAAGCACATTTTAAATCATTGTTTTAATAATCTTTGTCATGCTTTAAAATAGACTTGTTTTGATGTTGACTAACATACTAAAGCACATGTAAAGTATTTTAACTGTAGAGTTATTAAAGTTAACTTATATGCAACTTCATTCTTACAAATGTGTAATTACAAATATATTTAAATACATGACATACAAATTTCAGTAGAAATGGCACTGAAGTATATTACCATACATGCTGGTCAGTACATTCAGCAGTACACTTTAACCATATTTCAACAGACAATAGAATTAATTATGAAATTACATATAAAGATGTACAAGTCTTATTTAAGTGGGCAAAAAGTACATTTGAATTTTGAACTATAATACTTTTTCATTTTATTTGCAGTTAAGTGTCTAAAAACATTACATTCACTTCACATTTATGTATTCTTTTAAAGTATATCGTTTTCCTAATAAATACTCTTTTACGTAACTGTATAATATATGCTTAATTATTCCCTGGTAGTGTTTTAAGTGCGCTAAAGACCTGCACCCTCTGCTGGAGCTAAACCTCACGGGTTGTTACGTGGTCTACAAATCCAGGCACAGTAAGAAGATGCAGCACAAGCTGAAGGTGGTGGCCAGTGCCGAAACGGTTATCTTGGGCTTCCAGAGCAGCACGCAGGCCGAAGAGTGGAGGAAGGTCTGGACAAATCTAAACACAGACTTACATTTAACTTCAAGTTACAATGAACCACAAGCAGTGACTTTATTACTTATTGTGATGTACATTAGTGTAATGAATTACTGAAAAAGACTAAATGTAGGACAGGACTTGGTTCTGTGCATCGATTGTTCATTGGATGTTGAGATGTGGGCGTTGTTGTTACGGGGCAGACAAGACGTGAGACGTGCGGATTCATGTGCAAGCTTTATTCACAGGCGTGGTCAAAAACAGGCATGGGTCAGACAATAGCAAACTGGTATGGAGAAGACAAGGCAAGGGCAATCCGGTAAACTAGCGAGGGTCAGTCGACGGCAAACGGAATCCAACAGGGCGAGACAGAAGAGCAATCCAATAAACAGTCCAAGGTCAAAAATAAGAAGGCAAGGCAAGGAAACACAGAGACTCGGAACAGGGTACAGGCTAAACAATACACGGCAGAGAATGGATGTTTGAGTGAGTGTTATATAGTGAATGTGTGATTGATGACAGCTGTGTGCAATCAGTGCTGTGTGCAATCAGTGCAATGGCTGATGGGATATGTAGTCCGGGATGACATGCAACAGTTTGTGTTGTGCGAGAGTCAATGTAATGAAAGGGTGACCTCTGGTGGTGATTGCACGAAAGTACATGGACAGGATTCGTGACAGAGCCCCCCCCCAAAGGAGCGGCTTCCAGACGCTCCAAACACTATACGATCCAGGTAGGCGGTGGAGCAGAGGCGGAACAAGGGGAGGGACGGAGGGCCAGATCCTAGGATAGGAGAGACCAGGGACTGAGGCAGAGCCAGCGGAGCAGGGAGCCAGGGTGGAGCCGTCAGTACAGGTGGAGCTGAGGACCACCAGAGCCAGAGAGTAGACCACCACGGCGGAGCAGGGGACCACCAGAGCCAGACAGTAGACCCCCACGGCGGGGCAGAAGACCACCACGGCAGAGCAGAGAACCACCACGGCGGAGCAGAAGGAACAGGAGACCCCCACGGTGAACCACACCGAGCAGGAGACCATGGCGGAGACTGTAACAACGAGAGAGCAGAGACAGACGACACAGACAGAACATTGGGGTTGATAGATAAGGCTGAGTGTTCAGAGGCAGCCTCCTTGGCTGGGTCGGGACAGGACAAAAGTTCACAAACGACCTCCTTGGCCGAAACAAAGCAAGTAAAGAATTCCCCAACGGCCTCCATAGCCGGGACAGGACGAGCAGGGAGTTCGCAAACGGCCTCTATAGCTGTGACAGGATGAGCAGAGAGTTCGCAAACGGCCTCCCTGGCCGGAACAGAACAGGAAGAGAGTTCACAGGCGGCCTCCATAGCCGTGACAGGACGGACAGAGAGTTCACAGACGGCCTCCATAGCCGTGACAGGACGGACAGAGAGTTCACAGACGACTGAGGCAGTGACAGGACGGACAGAGAGTTCACAGACGGCCTCCATAGCCGTTACAGGACTGGCAGAGGGGTCCCAGACGGCCTCCCTGGCTGGAACAGAACAGGACGAGAGTTTATAAATGGATACCACTGACACTTCTGAAGGTTCTGCAGCAGATGCCGCCACCTCTAAAGGATCTACAGCCGTACCCTCAGGAAACAAGGAAAGTTCATGAATATTCTCCTTAACAAAACAGGCATAGAGTTCAACAACGGTTCCTTCGACCATGACATGACAGGCTGAATGTGCATTGCTGGGCGCCACCACCGTGCCAGGAGCTGACGCGAGCACCGCCGCCTCGGGAGGTTCTGCAGCGTGGGCCGCCACCTCTGGAGAAGCTGCAGCAGGCGCCATCGCCTCGGGGAACACGGCAGCGTGCACCACTACCTCGGGAGGATCTG